>NC_079173.1:32010893-32163393 GCF_947568905.1 Ostrea edulis
TATAGATGTATTAATATCATGGGGTGTCAGGGCAGTAACTGGAAATCATGTGTGGATGATTCTGAGAGAAACGAGAGCTTCCCTGCAAAGGATTGATTACTTGATTGAATATTGTTTAACGTCCCTCTCGAGAATATTTCCTTCGTATGAAGACTTCACTGCCAGCTTATAATGTTAAAGACCTTTTTGCCAAAAGACTTTACGCCAGATATACCAAGTGTGGTTGAATATTTAGACATTCAAATGAAAAAGTCTGATTCTCAAACTAATTTTGGTACTTCCTGCAACTAACGCTACCAGTGAGCGCTCATTCAGCGCCTTGAAAAGATTGAAAACATCACTGAGATCAACAATGAGCCAAATACGAACAAACAATTTGCTTTTATTGCATGTTCATAAAAATGAGACTGATGAACTGAATCCACAAAAAAATAGTTGAGGAGTTCGTAAGTGAAAGTGAACACAGACTGGCGATTTTTGGAAAGTAATTAGTTTACCGAGTACTAAATACCTTATGACTCAGAAATGATTGATAACAAAATGATAAAGATATGAAAAAAAAATTAAAAAAAGATTTTAAAAAATCCTTAACCCCCCCCCCCCCCCTCCAAAAAACCCCCAAACAAAACTTTAAATTAAAGTTGAGGGGTTTTCTGGGAAACTAATTAGATTCTATGTACATAATTAGATTTATGTACATGACGTACACCTCAATGCTTTCACATATTTATGCAGTTATCTTTTTACTAATGGTTTTGTCGATATAACTTTTTTGTCGTTAATTACTTTGGTGTGGTCCCCCCCCCCCCCCCCCCCAAGTGAAATTGCTTCCTACGGGCCTGTCTCTTGTTTACAATATCTTGATAACCCTTCTTCTATATAACAAAACGTGTAATATGTTAAAAGATGCAGGGTTAGGATAGATTGATTGTATATTGTTTAACGTCCCTTTCGAGAATTTTTAACTGCCATTATTGAAAACAATTCAGACGATTTGATGAAAGCAACAATTTGTCGCAAAACCTGCAAATTTTCATTTTGTATATCTGGAGCAACATACTTACTTGTCTTACGTTGTAGACATTCCTGAAGCTGGGGATCGCGTTTAGCCTCTGGCACGAGAAGTTGATTAAAGTTCGAGTTTTTCTCGTCTTTGTCACCCCGAAGATCAATTCCTTGTCGAGCAAGAAATTTCAAAATGTTTGTGATTTTAAGCAAATTCTCTCTTTTAGACTTCTTTTCGACTTCGTGTGTCTTTGAAGGACATTCTCCAACATCTTTAACCTCCTCCTTTATCGTAAACTCCCTTTCCATTGCCTCTTTAAGGCAATCACTTTTCTCGTGTGCGGCGAATTTTGTGGTTCCTTTTTTCTTGTTTTTAAAACCACTTGATATGAAAGCTTTTTCTTTCTTGTGATAACTGAGAGTCTTCTTCTGAAATGATTTTATGCAAGGAAAACAGAATACATCTTTGATTTCTACATTATGTAACCAAGACCACCGATCAAACCAGGAGGCATTGAAAGATCTCATCTTTCTACCAAACTTTTTTGCTGGAAAGAAAATATTCCGTGGCTGATTTGGAGTACTACCGATCTCTGGTGTATGCCATTTTCCATGTACAACCTGGGCCTTTTGAACTGGTATTTCTGAGATATCATCTTCTGAAGAAGAAGAATCAATAAAGGAAACAAACTTAACATGTTTGTCTGTTTCTTTGTTTGCAGTTTCCCCCAATTTACCTGTTTCAATAGACTCCTCATTTGTGTTAGACTCCAAGAGTGGGGAAGGACTATCTTGTGACTGTTTTGGTTCAATTGAGCGATGAGGTTCAGAATCCTCAAAGGATAACCTCGAACGCTTTGAAAGAGGTTCCTCATGCTTGTGAATACAGGCAACAAAATAATTAGGTGTCCAACCATCTATTTTTGTAGCAATTGTTTGAGTCCACATGATGTAGATAGCATCCTGATATTCTTTAGCATCAGCACGGTCAAGAGGAACAATAATCTGATTATGATCTTGTCTGTTTACACCAGCGTTTTGCACCTCGGGGAAAATCGACATGATTGGTTTCTGCAAAACGTTAGAAGCTACGAACATATGTAAAAGGCTTGAATAGTAACCGTTCTTTGTTGTTTTTATTGTTTTCTTTTGTAACGAAGCAATCAAATCACCAGTAATTAAACACTCTTCTGACAGGGAACTTTCAAACTTTTGTTTGTGGACATGGTCACAAAGGTGTTTTCATTCGTGTAGCGCTTCAGGTTTGAAACAAGTTCAAACACAATTCGTACCCTCATTTCCTTAAAATTGTCCTCACATCTAAACATAAAAAAGAGAGAATTCCCATCACCATATATCTGAATCGGGATAAGCTCAGAAGGAGCATCATTTGGATAAAGCTCTGAGGAAACAGCATCTTTTCGAATATTCGAAGTTGGGATATTAGGTATGCTTGTTGGAAGAGGATATTTCTTAAAAAGTTGCCCTTTGAGTCTAACAAGAAAACTTAGAGCTCCCCATCCCTTGTTTCCTGCATTCCTTGCTTCTTCGTGCACTTTTTCGAAAAATGCCTTTCTTTCGTCCGTCTGGGCATACACTGAAATATAATCAAAGTTAAAACTGTGCGGAAGGTTGATCTTACACTGATACGATAGTGTCTACTCTTGAACCAAGAATTAAACAGGTCTTGACAGCCTGAGACTTTACTAGCTTTGAATAAGTTGTTACACGTCATGACCTACGTCACATTGGGGGTGTTACGTCACTGATAAATAGTACTTCACACATTGTCGGGTTTACCTTTACCATAAAAACTGTGATGATAATAAAGTCAACAATTCATCATATTAGCTTTAAGAAAAGATTTTAAATATATACAAACGTTGAACTCGTATTAGGGCAGTTGGGCATAGACATTTTTGTATCAAGACGAAGTTTCTATGAACAAGCTATCTAATGAATTATTAGACCTTGAAAGTTAGTCAAGGTCACACACATTAGATACCTTTTGATCAGTCGTCCCTTGCGAGATTTTTTCACTGGTATGAGTCGTCAACAAATACCGGTAAAGGACTTTAAACGACACTAGTGCCAGGCACTTGGCAAAGGAACAGTCACTACATATCATAGGTTTGACGCCAGATGCGGAGCTGGGAACGAGAACCGAACCATTACCTCATTATTACGACCTTTTGGATGATGCCCTAAGAAATGTTAAGGCATTAAGTGCATTTCATAATATTTTTTTTATTTAAGCTAAAGGACAGTCACACTGACTGACTCTGAGTCTCATTGAATTAAATGAACTTTCTGCTTAAAAATAATTATACATTACACAATATGTGAATTTTACTATGATTTTTTTGGTGGGAAAAATATTGGGGGGGGGACCCCCCCCCCCCCCGGTTCCTACGGCCATGTCAGAGATGTTTGTAAAACAATTATATGCCCCCATGGTGCAAAATTGAAAAGGGTTATACACATGCATCATTTAATTGATAGTAGCATCACCAATTCAAAATATTGAACAGACTATAAGACTCTCTTATGAGTAGCCATGAAATATAAGGTGATTCCACCCGAGGGTTGCAAAAAAAGCTGTGAAACCCGAGGCTTTGCCGAGGGTTTTACCGCTTTTTTGCAACCCCGAGGGTGGAATCACCTTAATATTTCATGGCAACTCATAAGAGAGTATTTTTCTCTCATATTTCTAGAGTTTTCCGTTTTTCTTGTGCCAAGCGACGCCATTTTGAGAATTTTCCAATTAATTAATTTTTCGCTGTACATCAAAAATAACACCAGAATTGAATTCTACGACCTTAATTTTGGCAACTACGTTGCCGACAAAAACTCGGCGACGAGTGTATAAGTGAATGATATTAGAGTTATTCCTCTTTGAATAAATCAATAATCAGGGTGATGCGTGACGTAACTCGACAGTCCATCAGCGCGAAACATTTTGACAGACCTAATCAGAATATGAATCCACAACTGCACATTTTTTTTCTTAGAGGAGCATTAATATTGATATTAATTGAGCAGTTATTTAATGACGAGTGTGTGAAGAGAAATTCCAAGTGGTTTTTGTTGGTGAATATGGGCATGGCTAGACTTTCGTTTTCCACGCGTGCAAGGACTCGAGTCTCATAGACATTGGAGGCACTTATTTCACCTGAGACACATATAGGGACAGTAGACGTTGACAGAGTGAATGTGGAGGTAGGCCTAGTACTAATAGACCGTGTGGGCTGGGTTTCTGTGAACTGGCATAATGCACCGAATGACATAGGTGTATGAGGAATTTGTGACTGTTGTTGAGTGTGCGGTAGTTGTTCAAGGAATGTGTAATTTTGTGTCCGGTCACATACACCTGGAGATTATCAGGGACATTACAATCTGTCATTTTTTGTACAAGAGCTTTGCAGACGCTAGTGTTCGTCAATCGAGGCGAGGCAAGTTACAAGCTAGTTGTGTATTGATTATGACGTAACGGGATATGTAAGATAAACGTCACGTGATATGAAAGATAGAAATATCTTACATACCTTTCTTTCATAGAATATCTGTATCTTACATACGTAGATATGAGAGAATATAAGACTCTCTTATGAGTATCCATGAAATATAAGGTGATTCCACCCGAGGGTTGCAAAAAAGCTGTGAAACCCGAGGCTTTGCCGAGGGTTTTACCGCTTTTTTGCAACCCCGAGGGTGGAATCACCTTAATATTTCATGGCAACTCATAAGAGAGTATTTTTCTCTCATATTTCTAGAGTTTTCCGTTTTCCTTGTGCCTAGAGACGCCATTTTGAGAATTTTCCAATTAATTAATATTTCGCTGTACATTAAAAATAACACCAGAATCGAATTCTACGACCTTCATTTTGGCAACTACGTTGCCGACAAAAAAATCGGTCGACGAGTGTATAAGTGAATTGTATTAGAGTTATTCCTCTTTGAATAAATCAATAATCAAGGTGATGCGTGACGTAACTCGACAGTCCATCAGCGCGAAACATTTTGACAGACCTAATCAGAATATGAATCCACAACTGCATGTTTTTTTCTTAGAGGAGCATTGATATTGATATTAATTGAGCAGTTATTTAATGACGAGTGTGTGAAGAGAGATTCCAAGTGGTTTTTGTTGGTGAATATGGGCATGGCTAGACTTTCGTTTTCCACGCGTGCAAGGACTCGAGTCTCATGGATATTGAAGGCACTTATTTCACCTGAAACACGGACAGTAGACGTTGACAGAGTGAATTTGGAGGTAGGCTTAGAACTAATAGACCGTGTGGGTTGGGTTTCTGTGAACTGGCATAATGCACCGGATGACATCTAGGTGTATGAGGAATTTGTGACTGTTGTTGAGTGTGCAGTAATTGTTCAAGGAATGTGTATTTTTGTGTCCGGTCACATACACCTCGATATTATCAGGGACATTACAATCTGTCATTTTTTGTACAAGAGCTTTGCAGACGCTAGTGTTCGTCAATCGAGGGGTATTCCCAATCGAGGCGAGGTAAGTTGCAAGCTAGTTGTGTATTGATTATGACGTCACGGGATATGTAAGATAAACGTCACGTGATATGAAAGATAGAAATATCTTGCATACCTTTCTTTCATAGAATATCTGCAAACTTCCACCAGAGTTCGTTTGCTCACAAACCAAACTCTTCCACTTAGGCATTATGGGATAGCGATTTCTTAGGCCGGGTATACTGTGACGTCACTGTAGAATGACGAAAAAACATAACGTCAAACGTAAACAACGTTCAAAACAAGAACGTAAACATCAAGTTCATTACTTTACACAATAATTTGAACAGAGTCTCCCTACTTTTTAATGATCTTTTGATCATTTTATGTTTAAAATAAAATCCATACTTTTATATTAATGCTCTTAATATCAATATCTTCAAACTTTTAACTGCGAACTACTTCTTTAGTGTAATTTGTCTACGTGATAATCGCGGACTCACAATATACAAATCTGTATATTGTGGTGCGTCACATAGGAGAGGTCTATTCGTAGGCACTGTGACGTAATGAGGCCTCGACGGGGAGTTTGAGAATATCTGTATCTTACATACGTAGATATGAGAGAAAGAAATATATTACATACCTTTCTTTCATAGAATATCTGTATCTTACATACGTAGATATGAGAGAAAATATCTTCTTATGTCAGGAGTGGATTGCCCATGAGACCTAAAGATCAATAGGGGTCATCTACTTCTTATTTAATATTATTATGTCCAGTTTAACCCTTGACCATATGACCTCAAAATCAATAGTGGTCATCTTCTCCTGCAGATGTACCAGTGTACCAAGTTTGATGTCTGTCAAGCAAAGGGTTCTCTAGACATTGAGCGGTCAGTATATTCCTATGTCCAGTTTGACCCTTGACCATGTGACCTAAAAATCAATAGGGGTCATCTACTCCTTGGGATGTACCGGTGTACCAAGTTTGATGTCTGTCAAGCAAAGGGTTCTCAAGATATTGAGCGGACAATGTCTTCCTATATCCAGTTTGATCCTTGACCATGTGACCTCAAAATCAAGAGGGGTTATCTTCTCCTAAAGATGTACCAGTGTACCAAGTTTGATGTCTGTTCTCAAGATATTGAGCGGACAGTGCCTTCCTATGTCCAAAGTAGATTGACCCTTGACCTGAAAAACAATAGGTGTCCTCTTCTACTCGTAACCAACCCACATATGAAATATCATTACGATCAAGTGAATGGTTCTCAAGATATTGAGCGGACAACAAGTGGTGCAAAGCAATACACGCCCCTCTTCTTTGAAGTGGAGGGGGAGAGGGCATAAAAATCCATGAATACCATTTTGGCATTATATAAATCAGTAAATATTATATAAACTAGAAATTAACACTGGCATGCATAAGAGGATATAGAATATAGGTCAAAATCAGACATAGGAGTTTTGAAGCTTAGATGAATAAAAATAGAAAGTAAATGGAATATTGTAAATTACACGGGGATTTGTTGTGATTGACTTGTGTTTGAAAGTGGAAGTTGTATACTGAATAATGCAAAAATGCGATGTCTACATCTAAGTGAAAAAGTTAAGAAATTCTTTGATATTCAATAGTGAACTGCATTCTCCAAATTGTAGAGATCTGCCTCTTCAAGTTTTCTTCATAATACACTTAATGAATGAATATCAGATTCGGAAACATCGAAGATCCTTACCCCGGGGCCTGAAATTTTGACGACGGGATTATAATTGTCAGCTACCACCACTATAAAAAATGGTAATGATACTCTTTCTGATTATGGAGACCTGCTCCTCCAATTACATGTATTATTAATAATACATTACACTTGGTGAATACACATCGGGTTCGGAAACATCAAAGAATCCTACCCCGCGGCCTGATATTTTTAGGGTAAATTGTCAACTCCCACAAATGTGACAAAATGGTGATGGTATTCTATCTCTCTCTCTCTCCCTGGTTATGGAGATCCATCCCTCTAATTTTTACTCATAATGCATTATCATTTAACTGAATATACATCGGGTTTGGAAACATCGAAGACCCCTACCCCGGGGCCTGAAAGTTATAAAGTAGGGTCGTAGGGTTATAGTGATCATCTACCACCACTGTGAGAAAATGGAGATTGTGCTGTCTCTGGTTGTGGAGATCCATCCCTCCAAAATTTAAGAATAATACATTTTATTATATAGCTAATAAATAGTCTATTATAAAATCTGCGTAAAATCTAGAGAATGTTAGCGTTCAATATCCTGAGAATTTATTGAACGCTAACTTTGTATTGCGTAAATTGTATGCGCCCGAAACATTCCGAGTACAAGAGCGTTCAATATTGACTTTTAAAAGCAATATGTTTTACTGTACATAAATTATGATGTCCCAATTTACAAAATCCGTTTGCTTCATGTATTAATGACGGGTTAAATATTGAACAGTTAAGAAATGCATGCTGACGATGCTGTTATTGCACATCTTCACCTAAGATGCCAATATTGATGAATCCTCATCTATTTTGGAGTAGTTTGAGTGAAAAGGGATATAATTTAACAACTAAATACTTTAGCTATATAAAAAAAATGGGTTATTGAACTTATATTGGTGAATATTGACACTTGTTGGCTGTCAAAATGCACTCGCAAGCTCGTGCATTTTGGCAGCCAACTCGTGCCAATATTCACCAATATAAGTTCAATAACCCTATAGTATGTATACTTATTAAATATGAGAGCACTCTTAAAAGCAGGTTAACCTCCAAAATCAAGAGATTACAACCTATGAAATTTCTCGCCATAAGAAATCGAAGAAATACAAAATATGAAAGCCCTACCTTAAATACGTGTGGGTTTTTTTTTTTTTTTTTATTATTTGATGATCACGGTATCAAGTCTGGGTGTCAAACTTTATTGTACAAACTTTATGATCATTGGCTATCATGATTACTAGCATGAACTGGAGTTTCATTTTGTACATTGCTGATTGTGGTTTCCGACTTGTTCTGATTTTTTTGTTGTTTTTTGAGTAGTTAATCATGGTTTCTAACACAGATGAAAAAAATGGAAACGGACCGGATCGATTGTACCCATTCTTCAAATTAAGTAAACAAGAAAACAAATCTATAAAATCCTACCTTTTGTTTAATTTGACCACGATTTCCATCATTTATTGTTAATTACTGATGTACATAATTTTGTTGGTATATTGTAAACACAATAATCTAATATCAACATGTGTTACACATCTTCCTCGGACGTTTCGTAGTGGGTAGATCTTGGTCTCTTGCGCTTCAGTTTGAAGACGACAGCAGTGATGACGGCCGTTGCCACGGATACTATCGTCATAATGATAACCATCAGTACAGCAGTATTTTCGGTGACATCGCTACCAGATGACTGAAATACACAAATAACCACTGGATAAAACAAAGTACAGAAAGTACTGATAGAATTTGACATGTTTCCCCATTTTTATCTGAAATGCTGCTACAAGATGACTTTGGTACTTGATTATCATATTCTTTAAAAAAAATCGTGTTATTCGTAAGATATATAACCCCACAGGTTAAAGTTTTACAATCGGATCTCCTGCCGAAAATTCACATAACAGAACTATTATAAATATCATTTCTTTATGGATTTAGAAGGGGGGAAAAAAACTTTACTGTACAGCAAACCTCTACAAGAACAAGCTCCCACAGAGTTGTGAAAACTGGTATCTTCATTCATTATGAGTTATCTGTGGGTTTAAAATCAATCTACCTTTACTTTGAAATTTTGATTTGTACTGACGCATGTTGCATTGTTTTCGTCCGTTCTGTCTATACAGTTGCGGTCTCCATTACACACTAGGGAGCTGGCTATACATCTGGGAAGATAAAACAATTAAATACAAGTCACAGTATGTAAACCTTTTCCAACTTCCAGCTTAGAAGGGCTTAAATAAGAAAGATCATTGACCAATAAATAATGACCCCTTGTGCGGATGATGTTGAGGTCAGTATGAATAGTTTCTACTGGTTCCTACGAGTAAGTGCTTGAGGATAGCATTGAGGCGGACGACCATATTAGTATTTCATCAATTCCCAAGTATTATACAGAAGTCCGTGTTAATGTTATTATGCATTTAAAGGGGAAGGCAACCCAAAAAATTTTTTACGTGATAAATGATAGGATTTAACTTGATTTTGTCATACTATTCTGTTGATATACGGCCTAGATAAGCGTCAGTACTAATTTGAAAACGTTAAAAATCGAAATTCCCGTCATCTATAGAGGCTGCCATGGTGTAGAACTCTTTTAAGGAACATAAGAACTCTTTTGTATTCAAGATAAAAAAAATCAATACTTTTGACGTCACACCGTCTGTTCCGGTTTTGAGATTCTAAAATCATGTGTCAGATTTTACGAATAAATAGGTTGATGCCTTTCTGTTTTTGTTTCCCCCCCCCCCCAAAAAAAAATTCCTGACCCTACCAAGTCATTTGAAAAGAAAAGACTATGTAATTGAAAAATAAAGACAATGTGGATCCCTCATTTGCGTAATTCGAGACATTTGCTAAGCTGCAATTTGCTTGATCTGCGACTCGACTGAACTTAATTTCTTCTTGCAAAAGAACGGGCTCAAATCTATACGGCTCCAAACTTAACTGTACGCGATTTGTCATGTTTAGAGTGCTACTAATGAAATAATCCGGAACCGACGGTGTGACGTCAAAGGCCGCTCTCTTAGCGGCGGGTAATTTAAGATACATGATAGATTAATAGTGGTTTAATCGTTAAGCAAGGGTTTTTTGTTGTTAAAGACTGTCATTTACGATATCAGTAAGCAATACTTTATTCATAAAAGCATCAATGTGGTTAGGGTTGCCTTTCCCTTTAATGATAAAACATCAAATGGAATTCAGCCTCGTTCAGACAGTGTATCATTGAAAAAACACACACGCACGCACAGACACACGCATGCGCGTGTGTGTGACTGTGTATGTGTGATCCAATTATTCCCACCATGTGAAGGTTTTTGAATTGATGAATTAAATTTAATTATTTTCAATGAAAATTGTTCCTCATTATTAAATCCCGTGGGAATCCGGGTTAGAAAGGTCCTCAGTACCCCTTGCTTGTCGTAAGAAGCGACCAAATGGGGCGGTCCTTCGGGTGAGACCGCAAAGACCGAAATCCCGCCTCGCAGCAGGTGTGGCACGATGAAGACTCCTTCGTGTTCAAAAGCCATAAGCGCCGAGCACAGGCCTAAATTTTGCAGTCCTTTACCGGCAGTGGTGATGTCTCCATATGAGTGAAATATTCTCGAGCGGGACTTTTAACAACATATAATCAATCAATCCTCAATCTTTAGCTTACTAAAATATGCTTCCAATGAAAACAATTAAACTTTGTTCTTTAAACAACCCACGGGAAACCTCTGTTAGCCCGTTAAAGCAAAAACAGTGGCCATCCCAAATATGAACCTGACAAATAACTCGCTACTGCTTCAGCATATAGTTATGTACCTGTTGTCGTCACAAAGGAATTCCGATTCCGAACACTTTCCGCCGGACGATTCCGTGAATGGCGTCAAAATTGCAGTGAATTCCCAGCCGCCGTATGGACGACCAATTTTTGTTGTGTATAACATGGTGAGATCGCCCTGAAAATCCACCACATAATCCGTCCCTAAAGGCAATACAGATCGAAATGAAGTCAGCATTTTTTTTTAGTGACTAATAAGTCTTTAATGATATGGGTTCTAGAAATGTATTCCAAACATCTGCGCATGCTGTGGGTGCGTGCAGGCGAAGCTTGCGATTTAAACTTTTAATTATCTTGGGTGAAATTCAGATCATAGATTTATTACAATGAATGGAAATTTGATTTAAACAAAACATCATGGACCATGTAAATAAAAGAGAGTAAAAAATAAAATGTACTGGAAATAAGGTGAAACAAAATCCCAAGAGTCCCAATGGGCCACAGGGCTCACCTGACTTACCTTGGCACAGTTGTCCTTCACCTAAAGATTTTTACCCCCTTTAATCCTATGACAAATTTTGACCCCGTATTATGACCTCAACCTATCCCCATGGTGACCATCTTATGATTTTACGTAATGTACTAAACTTGAATCCACACAGCATGGGGATGTTTCATATCAATGTGGCCCTGCTACTCTTGAAAAGTTTTTTTCTCTTCAAAACATGCATGTATTTTCATGTAAATTCTGAACTCCAGTTGAAGTCTAATCCTACTTAAATATGAATCGGCACTACATTGGAATGCTTACATATCAATAACTAATTATAGCAGGCTGTTTGGCAAAGAGTATACATGTTGTACATATAATATTCCAATGTCATTCCGGTATTTTTTGTTTTACCACCCTCTTCCGCCATGATTTAAAAACTTTAATCTGCATTACCTGAGGGCGCTTACATATAATCATTAATCATTGATTTGACTAATCAGGGTCCTGCTGCTCATGAGAAGATTTTTAAAAAATAATTTCCTCATATATTACGAGTATGTATACATGTATTACCCTGTAAAAATTCGATCCTTCCCGGACTTTGATTTGAATGAATTGAAATCTGCACTATCGGATGTTGTTGCACACTTGTTATTCTTTACAAGATTTTCCACATATATTACCAATGAAAATTACCATACCCCATTGAGACCCCGACACTTCAGGGCCCTGATTTGAATAAACAGGAATCTGCACTACCTAGGGAGGTTTGCGTGTTAATATGAATAATCATGACACTGTTGCTCTAGAGATATATTAGATTTTTAAAGATTGGGGGGGGGGGGGGGGGGGGCTGATTTGAATAAAGGTAAATCTACACTACCTGAGGATCCTTGCATATTTTAATGGTCCTACAGGTTGTTCTTGAAAAGAAGAATCTAGATCAAATTTTCTATATATCCCTATGTAAAACTTTGTAGGGACTACACTAGAATATCAAAGTTGCAATATGTGAGGGTTAATGTAAGAGTATCGCTCCATTCCTTAAAAGTAATGGACCGAGGTCCATTGCTTTTAAGGAATGGAGTGATACGAGTGCATTGACCCACTTAAAATCCACCTTTGCTGGGCCCCTTGCTACTAAACTTTGTGCATTTTAATCATGTCTTACGTTTTTCATTCTTTTGTTGCATGCATTTATATCTACTTGTATAAAGGTTGACCTACTTTCCGAACACTCCATTCCTGAAAAATAATGGAGTGTTCGAACAAAAGAATGACGTCATAGGTGGATTTTAAAGGAGGGGGAGGGGTGATTGATTGTTTTTATAAAAAAATTTACGTCCCCGAACTCCAGAATTTTTCACTCATTGAGAAAACAGGCAATTATATCGCCCGGGTTGAAATTTACTGTTAAACAGTACTCTTTAATAGTAAATTTCAACCCGAGCGACATAATTGCCTGTGAATGAGACGGCACCAGCTGTAGGTGAAGTATCGCAAACTTAGACCTATGCTTTGCGCTCAGGGCCGTAGCAGTGGTGGTTCTTTATCGTGCCAACGCCTGTCGCGACATGGGATCTCCGTTTTAAGCTCATTTACGTGATTCTCACTTCTAAATGCCGAGCGTTTGGAAAAGGGGCAATCACAATCTATGTTTAATGTTAACATCTTAGGTTTGACGCGGCCATGGCACGAGCGGTGTTCGAACTCACGACCTCCCGGTTACGAAGCTAATGCTCTACCACTGAGCTACCGCGACCGGTTTGGGGGGGGGGGGGGTGATTTGAACAACTGATATACAATGTACGTGTCAGATATAAAGTATGGGGCATGGTTTGAACAACTGTGAACCTCCACTCCTTAGGCAAGCTTTTACATATCAAGTTTTGCCTGTTCTGGTGGTTCTTAAGGAAATTTAAATCTTAAAACATGTCACCTATATTTTCACTATTCAAAAAAAAAAAAAAAAAAAAAAAAAAAAAAAATATTTTCCCTTTGAAAAGGGGAACAACTCTTCATTTCAACAATATCCAAGGATGCTTTATAAATCATGGCAATTTTGGTTAAAATGGCCTTGTGGTTTTGGAGAAAAAAATAAAAAGTGTTAATATTTACGGACGGAGTCAGTCGGACGACAGACAAAATGATCAGGAAAGCTACAAACTAGTCATAATACTATACTATCTAAGAGATGTTCTGAGTGAAAAGGAAAATATTTTGAGTAGTTTTGTGTTAAAGTGTTTTCTAGTCGGAGTAAGTGGTGTGTGATAAATTACAAAATTCTGAAAAATTAATAAAGATACAATTGTGTATTTCAGATTACATCATTTCTGCATTGAAATTTTATGACTGCATCATGTTCAGGACTATCACTTTCTACCAAGATATTTCTTTATATTTACATTTTACATTGACAACACTGCAAAATTCATGGATCATACACGTTTATTAACCTGTGGGGAAATGGGCGAGATAAAAAAAATGTTAATGCACGTTATGAAAGGGTTTGTCCAGAATTGATTTTGTTCGTTACATAAACATTATAATTTAGTATTATCATATATATATATATATATATATATATATATATATATATATATATATATAAGCGGTCTTGTATCTTCTCAGATCCGAGACTTTAAGAAAGTAGGGTCTATCAACGAACTCTTAAATGAACATAACTGCCCTAAGTGAAGAAAATTTCACTTTATTTGGATACCCTGCGGTGGAATTCTCGCCACGCCGTCACACGCTCACGAGTTCATTGCTATTTATTAGAACTGATACGATTCACCGAAATATCGATACTGTTCAATATAAACGCTCTATTCAATGTTCGATTCATTGCCACGATTTTCGGTTAGATACCTTTATTACACATGGGTGCAATAAAATATATCATGCTCAGCCTGTACTCATCATTCCTACCTGCATGAGGGACAAAATAGCGTCGAATAACGTTCAGACTGTTTGACTTGAGGCTCACGAAAATAATAATGAACTTTATCGGTTTAAACAGAGCCAACAGACATCTTACCGTCTGGCAACATTTTCTTTTTTAAATTATGATTCATTGGTTTCTTCTGTAAAGTGTGTCGTATTGAAAATATTGATTCGTGGTATAAGTATTGCAATACGTATTGTATCGTGAAGGGGGCATATATCGTTTCAGCCCTACTATTTATGTGTTGTATGTATAAATATTTCGAATGCAATGTGTATCATGTATGATCCTCTTAAATGTGCGTTAAATAACTGTATCCCATTTTCATTTTCAATGACCGTGTAGCGTGTGACAGTGTGGCGAGAATTCCATCGTCATCGAAAGCAAGTTTTTCACTTGCCTAGATGGTCGAGCGGTCTAGCGCGATGGTTACATGCTGCTAGGAGATTTGGTTCCCGCAGGTCGTGAGTTCAACCCCGAGTAGGGGCGGAAGTAGGTATCCAAATAAAGTGAAATGTTCTGTGCTTTATATATATATATATATATATATAATTTAAAGAAAAAAGAAAATAAACAATAAAAAAAATTGATATGGTGTACTGAACATACACAGCCACACATACATTTGTATATACATGTACCTACCACACACGCACATGGTCCCTATATGTTCCTTAAAACCTTACCATTTGTAGAATTGGCCCCGCAAAACGTATTTGCTTCGGAAGAAAGACTGGGTGAGACATCCAACTGGTCAGCACACGAACCATTCTGAGCAAAGGACACAATTAAAAGCGTGCGGGTACCTGGGAAAATATTTCATACGTCATAGTAATGTACTAATATATACCGTACTCATAGGATCCAAGACACACGGAAGTACGGGGAGGGGGGGGGGGGGGGTACTCCTGGATACTTCTATAGAAAATGAATTCAAGTTTTGATATGTAATTAAAATGTTTATATCTATTCAATCCTTATAAGAAAAAGAAAAAAAAAAAAAAAAAAAAAGAATAAGATGAAAATAATTGTAACTTCACAAGACAAATTACCGAACAAATATGACAAACTGAAAGTGATCAAAAGTTTCTCAGGAACTTCAATCCCTCGGCTGATATAACATTTCAAGTGATAATATTATGAAGAACTCCAGAGATTTTTAAAATGAAGTAGATCTAAATATGTTGTTTAATCATACATTTATATTTATTTATTAAATAGGACACACACTTTTTTATTACATATCTGATATAGGACAACAACTTTTTTTAATTCTAGAAGATAGAAAATAGTTTTTAAAAAAAAGGGAAATATGGAATGCAACGGTCCCAACTCCCCGATAAATATTGACCGGTCCCTTAGTGATCAATACATTTCTGTTTTAATGTTTATTTATATCACGTTTTCATTTGACGCCATATTGTTTCTCATGACCTGTACATAGATTTGGTAATGTGTTTATTGTCTTGTAGACCTTCCGTTAGAGCAAGTTTTATTTTTAGATCAATGATAAAATACACGTACCTGGCTTTGAATTCCATTTCATTTCACAATTCGATCCGTTCATGTAAAGGGAACTTTTCTGTGATACGACCTTCGCACTTGAAATCCCAGTTCCAAACACACGTACAGGAGAATTCTTACAAACTCCCAAGCTGTCAATCGTTATAAATGTCTCCCCGGCACGGGATACGCATATGAATGATTCCAGGGCATTAAATAACACTGGAACCAATATCCTTATTTGATAACCTTCCATGTCTACGTAGAACCATATCACGTCACCGCGGTTTTGCATAGGATGACGTAACTACAGGCGAAGGAAGCAGAAATGTGAGATACCAAAGGCAAGGCGGATCTAGAATTTTTATCAGGAAGTGTAATAATGCAAGAATGGGTGGGTGCATAGGAGGAGAGGGGGGGGGGTGCATACTGTTTAACGTCCCACTTGAGAATATTTTAATTCAACTCATATGGAGACGTCACCATTGCCGGTGATCAGGCCGCATGCTATGCACTGCGCTCGGCGCTTTCATGGCCTTTGAAAGAGCAGGGAGGGATCTTTATCGTGCCACAGGTCTGCTGTGACACGGGCCACGGTTTTTGTGGCCCCATCCGAAGGACCGCCCCATTTAATCGCCTCTTACGACAAGCAAGAGGTAATGAGGACCTATTCTAACCTGGACCTCCAGGGGCGAGTGGGTTGAATGATGCATGCATGGGTAAACGGGGGCGGATCTAGGAATTGGGTTAGGGGGCGCAACTTAATGAGGCAGGGGTCTGAGGGCCACCTTGCGACCCCCTGTGGGTCCAGGGCAAAGCTCCGGTGGGGGGGGGGGACGAAGCCCTCGGAAGTTCCTGTGTTTTACAGATTTTATAGGGCTTGAGATATGTCTCAGGGCTATGTAGTAATTTTTACTATTTTCTGTCATTTATAATTATGTGAAATTCATAAAATGACGCAAATTTTAAGGGTTTTGGGAAAAAACGTAAGTTCTCCCAATAAAATTAATTCAATAAATCTAAAGATTTTATCATCTATTTCTCCGAGAGTGGAAGAAATTATTGCTTCTTTTATAGTTTACATTATTCCACACAAGAGACCACGATTTACCTTAAATTTGAAAATTTTAGGGAGGGGTTAAATCCTCCACTGGATAAGGTCTAAATCGTAATATAAGATAATTATCCCAAGAATGCAAGAAGCCTGGGCGACTTTTCTCTTTACCCCCCCCCCCCCCCCTCCCTCCCAAAGTTGATGTTTAAGATTATATATTTAGTCGTCAGATACTCTACCTTGTCATATCTTGTCATACAAAAATGGTGATGTTTGCTCGTTTTATATTCATCAAATACTTGGAAAGTTTTGTTTTGTGCACGCCTCGGGTACACCATTTGTTAACTAAATTGATGAATGTGCTGACGTCATAATATTTCACAGTATTTAGAGTAAGAATGAGGACAATCAAGAGGTATAACAGTTTAAAAATAAATTTAATCCATTTAAGAACACCATGAACATACATAATACGTTTGCAAAATGCCAACAAACAAAAAACAAAAACAACAAAAAAAAAAAATCCTTTAAAATCACGTTTCTATCTTCATAATTTTCAGAATGTTTATTTTTTGAATCCAAGAAACCTGAGAATGCGATCCCTCCATGGTCTCACCACACGGGGTTCTTCCGCAGGAGAAAGTCCCGTGGTGCAGAGGAAACTATACTGTAAAGACCTGGGTTTCATGAGCTTGGTCTTCGCTTCTTTGTTCTTGGTAGAATCCTGGGTATCTGGTGCAAGTTTAAAGGTTTCTATACTCGATAGAAACAGCTTTCGGGGAATAAACTTTGGTATTTTCCCTGTTTCTAATGCAGTAAGCTCCCCAGGTTTGTCCAGTCCACTTTTGACTAGCTTGGTTTTCTGTTTTAACTCTTGTAATTTAAAATATTTCTGTAGACACTCATTTTCCATTTCCTGGCTCGCATCTGAAGTGTTCACATGCATTGTTTCTACCATAATACTGCCGGCATCCTGATCTAGTTTCTGGGCTGCTATATCATGGAAAACTATTGCACATGCCTTTTCGACAATGCTCCGGATATAATATGCTGCAACATCCTCTGTTTTTATATCAAGTTCTTCACCACTGATCTCAGGAACAGAATGTGTGATTTGTCCGTTCTCTGCATTCGGTATTGCCTGTCCGCTCTCAATGGTTGCCTTGTCTTTTGACTCTTTCTCCAGCACTGCCTCTCCAGTTTCTATGCTTGTCTCAAACACATTTTTCTTCTTTATTTTCTTCGGTTTGTGTAACTGCATGAGATATTCATCATCAGCCCATGACGGCAGGAATGAAGAAACATTTGCATTTGCAGCTTTTAAAACTTCAATTTTCGAGATGGTGTCCTTAACCTGTTCATAAGGTACAAAGTCATTTTTCAAATCCTTGTCGTCTGCCATAGAACGGAAAACGTTTCCAGAAATCATCTTTTGATTTTTTTTTTATTTGCATTAACGTAAGCGCAGTTTATGTTTAGTCACAAGGGTGAATGTGTTACGTCGTACACATTATGACGTGCTGTACATTATGACGTTATAATTCGGTGACGTTTAAGAAATAAGATATTCTCTGAAAGATTGATTGATTGATTGAATATTGTTTTACGTCCCTCTCGAAAATATTTCACTCATATGGAGACGTCACCACTACCGGTGAAGGGCTGCAAAACTTAGGCCCATGCTCGGCGCCTGTGGCCATTGAGCAGGGAGGGGTCTTTATCGTGTCACACCTGCTGTGACACAATACCTCGGTTTTTGCGGTCTCATCCGAAGGACCGCCCCATTTAGCCGCCTCTTACGAGAATCAAGGGGGTACTGAGGACCTATTCTAACCTGGATCCCCACCAAAGAGTGTTTTTATCAGAAAGAAGAGCATATATACGTTCACCCCTTCTTAAATCAAATTAATGACCATTGGGATAAAAAAAAAATCCACTAAATACTGAAGCAGCACCCATATCACATGAGCTTTCACCTCAGGTAAGCTTAAAAAAAAAAAAAAAAAAAAAAAAAAAAAAAAAAAAACGAGGGTGAAGGGTTTGTTTACAAACGCCCTGGATAGTTATTAATAATTTTTCTTAAGATATAAATATGAATATTCAATTTTTAATAGGGCTTGAAAGTTTGTTGTGAAGGGGGAAATTGGGCATATGGTGTAGGGTTCTATCCAATACCGCATGTGATTTACTGTCGGTTGTAAATAACCAAAACAAATGTTCAATAGAATTATTATTTTTTCTTTGTATGAGAATACGAAAACCATTACAAAGTCTGCAAATGATCTATTTTGTTTGTTATCTGTGTTTGTATCTATGAAAACGCGAAAGGATCTCTTTATTTTACGATGACTATTTAAGACTGTTAGTTGTCGTATAGAAGACGAGAAAATGTTCATTTCATGCGTCAAACAAATGAATAAGTAATGATATCTTTTCTTGAATTCAACAACAAAATAAATAAATAAATAAATAAAAATTTAATAATATTAATAATAAAAAAGAACTGAATTTCCGTTCTCAAAAACTAAAGTGATTTTTATTTATCGTTTCAAAATTTTATAGCTAAATCGGTATAAAAATTGAGCGAAAAGCCCGGTCAGGCTAGGTACAAATTCCATCGAAAATAAAGATACAGTGTTCAAGGGGCGGGTTCAGGAATTGAAATTAGGGGGCGCCATTTCATCAGACAGGGGGTCTTGGGCAGCCTTAATTAAGCCCCCCCCCCCCCCCCCGAGGATCCACCTCTGGAAAAGTCCCCCAAAAGCTCAGGCTGGACTGGATTTTATAAGGCTTGAAATGCTTGTCCGATCAGTCGATATGCTTCGCCTCGACTATGTATAATTTCTGACCTCTATAAGGGATATATTTTAACAAGAGACATTGATGCAAGCACCACATTTATGGGCTGGAAAAACTTTGGGAAATGTAAGAACTAAATAATTTTAGAAAAGGTGTTTAAAACCTCGAGTTATTTCCCCCTGAATACATGTTGCTGTCCACAATACATAGCGTCAATATAAGGAATTTTATTATCTTAATATATCTGATTGTGATTTAGCGCCAGTTAAGGGTTTTTCTGTAATTGGTGAAAAATAATGTAACTGTAAAATAATTTTAGTCACTGATTTCACTGTTGGGTCAGGTGTAATGTTCAAAATCTGTAAAAATTAGTCCCCTACTTATTCAGATCAGGATAAAGATATCTTTAGCATATCATCAATTAATTATTAATTTTAATCAATATTTTGGACGACCAAAACGCAATTAGATATGCATAAATTACATGTGCAACCAACGCACATTACATTGGCGGATCTAGAGGGGTTCGGAGGTTGCCTTACATATGTCCCTTTGATTTTGGTTTTAAAAAGAGAGTGCGAGAGAAAGAGAGAGAGAGAGAGGTATCAGAGTATTTATATATTTCCGGGAACATCATTTCAAAACTCCTGTCAGTTTACTAGTATGTTATCCGACATCGATTTTAACACACTGATTATTTTCAACATTCATCAAATTTAGTTCGAAGGAGGGGGTGAGGTGGGTGAACTTTTAATTAACCTCTTAGCTAAATAAGTTGTAAGTTCGTTTGGCATTTAAAATTCTTTTGAAAGATTGATTGAATATTGTTTACCCCTTCTCTACCGTACCGGTCAATTTGACCGGTGGCGCGTAAAAACGGGACAGCGCAAAAGGAGTGCCTCTAAATCTTTCAAACTACGGTCATAAGATATATGACCTATATATCATATTTTTGGAAATTTTCTCTATTTTTTAACTATGTAAAAATCAGTTAAGTAAATAAAGCTATTAAATTAATAAAAGCATTTAAAGCGAAAGATGGCTTCGTCTGAATATGACGCAACGCTTTGTCGCAAGGCCATATTCTCCCTCGGTACGATTTTTTTAATCTCCCGTATGAATGCACTATTTTTTTTTTATATTTTTGAAAAGCATATACTCCCTGCTTTCAGAACATATAAAAATTATTTCTAATACCTGGCAAAGTTATAAGAAAATAGCTATTTTTTGCACATGTACGCTTTCTTACAATTTTATTTCTCAATGTTTAAACAGATCGGCGTTTTACCAATATTCATATATCGAAATAGGGAAAAGTAAATACAGCCTGTAAAAGTACAGGAAATGTTCTTTTTGATGGGCCCTTATTCGTGTTGTAATTCTTGTTAGTGTTTATATTACGACAAAATGAAATTGGGACATGCTGCGCGGTTTTCTTTAAAATTAGCGATAAAACGTCGGTGCTGAAAGCGGTCGACGCGCATCGCGCAATAAAGTAGTGAAAACTATTTGTATTGTCCTCTGTTGGTAATATGAATACTTTTTGATACACTAAAACATATATGTATGAAATAATCAGCCAGGTATTATCTGCTTTTAAAAAAAAAAAGAAGTATAAAAACCATTATTGGTAAATATCAGTTACACCACCTACTTGTATTGTAACTTCATAAAACACCTAATGAGAATGTTACATCGGTAGAGTGAATAAAAAAAATACTTCAAATTCAGACATAAACGTTATGTAATATTTATTCGGTATAGACATAATTTTTTCTGCCAAACAAAGAAAACAAAAAGATCAGTCTGCATATTGTATATATAATACTTTTTCCCCCGTGATCCGGATCGCGGCCGCGGGGTTTTCTGAAAGTGTCCACGGGCAACACACGTGTTTCCGTTTCAACGAAAACAACAACACAACAAACGCTTGTATTGTATTTTACATCTTGAAAACGACCTGATGTCAGATGAAAAAGTCTGAAGATACCTTGGATATCCTGTTGCAGGATGACCCAAACGATCATGCATTCAGTATAAACATGTAAGTTGATGTAGCCACATAGGCCGACTAGAAGAAAAAAACGTTCGCAGTTATGTCATGTTATGAAAAATGCACGATTAATATATTAACCGCGATTTGATTCCATAATTTGTCGTTTCATGAAAGAAAATATTTATATTTTATGATATCTAAACCAAGTGTATAACACCCAATTGTTTATTAAGAGCTGAACATATCTGACATCAATTAATCTGTCCTGGCCACAGGTGCTTGTGGACAGGACTTCCGGTACCCCGCTTCTTTTATTTTTAAATGTTCAATTCCTTGGGTATTTCGGACGTATTTTTAATAAAATATGTAACTTCAGAGTTTATATATTTCAATGGAATTCACAAATCTCGCATAGAAACCGTTTTTAAAAATGTCATATCACCGATCATAATATATGAACAAGGTGTGCAACTCAGCCAGCGACATGTTGAAAAAATCTACACCTCGCTGAGAAATCCTATCGAAAAAACACCAATACTGCATATACCAACTAAAAAGAACGGTCATTCTAAATCTACTGATGATTCGTGGATGAAATGCATCGCTATTTGGTGCGCAATAACTACTTCACACCGCTCAATTTCATCGTTTTAACCTCGCCACTTCTCATTTCTGACTATAACGAACGGAAGTTGTAATGCTGGAATATTTCTGTCGCAGCCAACTATTTTTAGAACTAGAAAACCCGGGACGAGGTCTTCCGAATACCATTAGCTACACGAAAAGGAAAGAGAATACCGATCAAAATTGTGGAAAGACTTTAAAGACATGCACACTTACACATTATTGGAACCATACCACTTTTGATATATCCAATATACTATCATTGTAAACTCTTAACCCTATACGATATGATTTGGATCATAATGGTGTTGACACAATGCCCCCCCCCCCCCCCCCCCCCCGAATAACCTACATGAGTTGACTTTATTGCGTTTGCAAGACATTGCTGATAAGCAGTAGAGAGTTTCAACCAAAAAGTCGAATCATGTATGTTCTTCGGAGAATGGTGGAGGCCTGAACCCCTGTCATTAGGTCATACTGAACAGATCGATGTTTGATTATAATTATCTAAAATGATATTGGGAGTGGGGTAGGGGTAGAAGCGGTTAGTTTTTTTTATCATGATGTGAACTATACACAAAATATGTGTGCGATGCATGCACAAGTGCTGGTTGTTGATATTTGTTTAATCTTATATTTAAGTTATAACATAAAGTTTTGACATTCCTTTATCAATTAATTTGTTACCCCCCCCCCCCTACTTTTTATATTTTTAATCGAATTTGGATCTGATCATATGTAAGGGGCTTGATAAACTATTTTGTTTCTTTTTAAAAAACGAATGTTAGCCAATGCTATATAGTTGGCCTTATAACTGAAATGTGGAACATTGTCCCCAGATAGCATGACTACGTTGGCCCAACGTTGGCTAATGGTTGGACCGTTGGCCGATGGTTGGCGTTGGCTAAACAACGTTGGCCCAACATCGGACCAATGTCAACATATCACGTTCATACTCTGATGCCGGGGTTAGTCGGGAATACAACATTGGCCCAACGTTGTAATATTGTGACTAATTAATTGCCGGAGTATGTTGTCAACACAATGCTGGCCCAACATTGGGCCGATGTCAACTTATCACTTTCATACTGGTACCGAGGTTAGTTGGGAATACAACATTGGCCCAACATTGTAAGATTGTGATGAAATTCGACTAAAAAATAGATTTTGATATCTATATTTATGACACACGCACACACAAATGCGCATGACTCGCATGTTTTGAAGAAGAGGATGATGAGTTAATTAAAATAAGCTACGTATATATAGAATGTATAATTGATTTGAAATATTTATAATTTTTGTAAAATATATGCATACATAATTGATTTCTTTTTTAGAAAACATATTAAAAAATTAACATACATTCAATTATCATTTGTGCAGGGATGAAAATTAACCTTGCATATCAAAAGAATGAACTCAAAAGAGAAAGGTTTAACACATGCAAAGATTACATAAATGCTCTAAAGTGTTGGATTTAGGAAGCAGATTCTAAGATAAGAGCACATTTACTGACCAAGCAATTAGGACAGAGTTTTTCACAGCTTGAGACTGGCCAGTTTCCATGGTAATCTTGATATCTGATATGTTGGGATGGTCAATCCTGTATCTATTTTACGCGTCCAGCATTCTAGCTAATCTCGGAGTTTTACTGAGGAATAACGTGAAACAAGGCAACTGAAAAAGGAAAACTTATTCCGGGGAATCGTTTTTATTGTGAATTCAGATTAAAGTAATACGTCCTGGCATACGTATACGGAAATGTAAGTACATTATATATGTATATCTATCTCAAATCAGTTAAATATTTCAGATTTCAAAGCAGAGCCACAGGTTAATACTTTGACTTTTATTGAAAGGAGCTGCTCGAGCAAACCGATTATGTGCAGACGCAACACACAATGAGATAAACAATGTTATCAAAGAGTGGTTCCGGTACGCATGTGACCGTGAAGGAGGTCGAAAAGAAAGAGAGGAAAGAAAAAAAGAAAAAGAGAGAAACCAAAGCTCCCAGAATGCAACAGAGGACAGTGATTCATAATTGTGGAAGAATTAAAGTGTATGCACATGTATCAGACAAAGAGACAAAGTTAACTTGTTTACACTGGAATGCATTTATTGTTTTAATCATATTTTCATTTGACCAGTTGTTAACACAAATTAAATTCATTAGATGTCTTTTATTTTGTTTTGATAATGTGTAGAAGTTGAATAATCCTTATGTCTCTGGTGGAGATTTTAAAAAAAATGGATAGATTTTCTACTGAGCTCTAACAGTGGTCAACCTTATATTGTAATTGAAGGAGGATTATGAGATTAGTTAATTCATCTGCAAATTGGAATCATTTCTAAAATTTGAATACAATATTTTATTGCTTAAATGAAAAAACAAAACAAATAACCAAATGTGTATATGATGTTCGGCAAACATTGGGCCAATTTTATTTCAGTGATTGGTCAATATCATTAGAAAATGCACACAACATTAAGCCAACCTGTGTATGATGTTGGGCCAATGATGGCCCAATATCACACACACTGGGTCAATGTTGATTCAATGTTGGGCTAATATACGAAAAAGGAACACAACACAGGGCTACTTATGACGTTGGGCCAACGTTGGGCCAACGATGGCCCAATGTCACACACATTGGGCCAACGTTGATTCAATGTTGGGCCAATGTCATGAGAAAACTTGCATTACATTGGGCCAACGTTGGCCCAACTCGTTGGGCCAACATTGGGCCGATGAGCAAAATTACATTGGGCCAACGTCATTTGCCAACATTGGCCCAATGTAACTGATTACGTTGGCCCAACGTTGGGCCAATGTTAGCTTGCTATCTGGGGTCAATATATTGTGCTTTCATGGTTCTTTCTGATTTCCATGATAAATTACCTACCCAACACTATGAGGTTTTTAATTATATTTGTGGATGTGCTAGTCTTTCCACAACCGACTTGACCAGTTAAATGAAATTACATGTATGACCCTCTTTGGCTAGACTTGATTACTATGATCGGTATTCTCTTCCCTTTTCGTGTAGCTAATGGTATTCGGAAGACCTCGTCTCGGGTTTTCTCGTTCTAAAAATAGTTGGCTGCGACAGAAATATTCCAACATCACAACTTCCGTTCGTTATAGTCAGAAATGAGAAGTAGCGAGGTTAAAACGATGAAATTGAGCGATGTGAAGTAATTATTGCGCACCAAATAGCGATGCATTTAATCCACGAATCATCAGTAGATTTAGAATGTCCGTTCTTTTCAGTTGGTATATGCATTATTGGTGTTTTTTCAATAGGATTTCTCAGCGAGGTGTAGATTTTTTCAACATGTCGTTGGCTGAGTTGCACACCTTGTTCATATATTATGATCGGTGATATGACATTTTTAAAAACGGTTTCTATGCGAGATTTGTGTATTCCATTGAAATAGATAACCTCTGAAGTTACATATTTTATAAAAAATACGTCCGAAATACCCAAGGAATTGAACATTTAAAAATAAAAGAAGGGGGGTACCGGAAGTCCTGTCCACAAGCACCTGTGGTCCTGGCCCGGCATTAATCAGTCTGACCCCCCCCCCCCCACCCCTTTTGGTATCTCCTCACCTGACGCACGAATGTAAGAAGAGGGTGGATTTAGTGTACGATGAGAAAAGGGTGGGATGGTTTTAATCAGACTGGGCATTCATGACCATTGGTGCGGAGGCTAGTCTATTTTCCAAGATTTTCTACGTTTATAAAAAAATTTATCTTTCTATGAAAAGAAAACACAATCTGTTAGGAAAGCATATATTGCATTATTGTCTTATCGTAATAATATAATTTATTACCGTAATTTGAGGTTTTTCTTCATATTGTAACAGAAATAAAAACAAAATGTGTGTTTGGGACAAAAGGTATGTGCGTCTGTGTGTGTGTGTGTGTGGGGGGGGGGGGGGTAACATCAATCAAAATCTGGTTATGACAGGCTATTGAAAAAGCATTTAATTATATGATCCATACATGCTGGTGTGCTATGAGCTGATGGGCATGTGCCCACTTGCTTAGATTTTCTCTAATTTCGACTAAATCCACACCCCATCAGAGTACCATGCCAGGGGATTTAGACACTGTGTACAATGAAGAACCAATTCAATTCTACTTTAAATCTGGGGCCATTCAATTTCCCTCAGAGGCACAATATTTTCGCTGGACACTGTATATTTTAACCTGAATTTCTTCAGTATTTGCTCCCATGTATATGTTGGGCATAATGCTAACACCTCCATGATGTATAGTGGGTTTTTTTTCAATACGCACTCTGCTACACTCGCAAAGTATAATGAAATATTCCATTCATTTGATTTCTAACATATGTATGTAAAACTTATACGGTACCAATTTTGATGCACCAGATGCGCATTTCGACAAATAATGTCTCTTCAGTGATGCTCAACCGAAATCTTTGAAATCCGCAATAACTACGTATGTAATCCCTTACCAAATAGCACTTCAAATATAGGACATCTCTATCTTGAAATAAATATGATCAGTACTTTCGTGCGAAACTGTCCCTTACTATCATGAAGCTTATATTCTGCTTTAAAACACAAACCAATAATTGTTAATTGTATTTTTTCATCTTTAAAAGGGTTATTGACATCCCAATATTTAGTGGGAAGCTTCCAGGTATCTTCCACTAGTGACAGTCTACTGGCAAATCCAGACATGCATTGGAAGTATGTTGATGTGGAGGACACAGGGACACCTGATCCAAAAACTGTGGCATTTCATTCGGAGTGACAACCTGGTATGCAGTTGGTATGACTCTTTGAGGTTGAATATAGGGTTAAATCCGTATACATTTAGTTAACATTCAAATTAATCCAGATAATACATTCACAAATGGAATCATGGCATTATGGTACACTGATATGCGTGTACAATTTTACTGTTTATCGTTGCATTACTAGATATAACATGCATACAAAAAGAGACAAAACACGGAAAATCATTATTCTGTTTCTAATTATAAGGTATGCTAAGTGTTTTAAATGCTGACAAATAAGGTATGATGGCCAATACTGATTTTATTTGCATTTTTATTTTCAGATATGGGACCTGATTATTCAGAGAATTGCAGATTTTATGAAGCTGTTTTTGACAGAAGATTTGGTTTTCTCCATCTTTGTTGCCACCAACCATTATGCTGTGATGGTCATATCTAGGGGGAAGGATTGTCATATGCTTCCCAAGGAAGTTCGAAGTCTCTCACTGAAGAGGAACTGTACAGGTATTACTAGTTTTAAAGTACCGATATTGTGACAGTGATTTCCAGTTTAAAACGAATAATAAAATGCATTTTATAAGATTACCTTTACCAAAATTAATCTGGCTGTGCATCTAACACATTTATTAAATGTGTATTACAATTACCCCAGATAAAATTTTACAAGTAATTAAACGCATAATTTTCAGAGGGCCTTGATTATAGAAAACATTTACAGAGCCAATTGAGTATTCAAAAGCTCTGAGAATACATCAGTATATTGGGGCTAAGTATAAACAATCTTTCTTTTTTTCTTCAGATTTTTGGGCATTATCTTATACATGTCTGCTGAGAAGTTCCAGTCGATAGACATATATTGGACAACGCATGCCCCTATCGGAACAACCTAGTATCAAGAATTATGTCTAGAAATATGTTTTAAGAGGTTGAATATAAGAAGAACAATTTTTATTAAATATAATGCAAGTACATTTAAATTTAGTGATTGAAAGTAAGTACTTGAACATTCGTATACATAAACAATGAACTTGGGGAGGAAAAACGGGCATTATTTTCGCATAGCATTTGATATCATAATGGTGTTGTTGCTTAACAACCAAATATATTTGAATATAAAAAGAATGATTTTTTAAGATTTTAACAGGAAAGATCTTTGTTTTAATGTTGCAATATTTATACTATTTAGTGGGATACAATGGCAAAACGTCATATTATTAGAAAATGATGAATATGTATATGAAGTACGAAATTTTCATTTTATGACCTTTGACCTTAATTCTCTTCATTATATTTTTTGTTAAAAACCTTGTAAAATGATTAAAATCTAGTCAAAGATTATATTTTTAAAATAATGTGACATTTACTAATCATCATGCAATGTAATTATGCTTGAATTGTGTCGAATGGATGTAGAAAGGCAAATTATGGTCAAAATTACACCATGAGTGTTGTTACTTAGCAACCAAAAATATATGTTTGTCAATAAAATTGATTAATTTGATTGTGATGTTTTTGTAGTATTTTAAAAGACAGATCAGCTCATACATTTAGAATTTCCTATTTTTGACTCGAATCCAGTGAGAGGGGTCGTAATATATATATTCCAGAGAAAAAAGATTGCAAAAATGTGCACTTAAATGACCTTTGACCCCGTAGAACTCTTTGGGGTCATGGGATAACATGACAAACTTTATGAAAAAAATGTTCCCTGTCCAATTCGTAACAAAATTATATATCACATGCCTACCTAAAATCGTGATACATGCAGATGTAACTCGATTTAAAAATATTGTCATTTAGTCTTTAAAAACTTCTAAAATGTGCCGGTAAAGAAAGGGTTAACGTCCCACAGAAGAATATTTCACTCATATGGAGACGTCACCACTGCCGGTGAAGAGCTGCAAAATTTCGGCCTATGCTCGGCGCTTATGGCCTTTGAACAGGGAGGGATCTTTATCGTGCCACACCTGCTGTGACACGGGACCTCGGTTTTTCCGGTCTCATCCGAAGGACCGCCCCATTTAGTCGCCTCTTACGACAAGTAAGGGGGTACTGAGGATCTATTCTAACCCGGATCCTCACCAAAGAGTGTTTTTATTTGGTAGTTAGCCTATAAAACTCAATGCAGACGATAGAAAATGCAAAAAACATATCACGATTTCAACAATTTAATCCTCTTTTTCACCCCCAACATTTTCTAGATCCGCGCCTGGGCAATGTTAATTACGTGTACATGTATATTGAATCCGTATCTTATGTAATCTTCTGTTGATATCTGGGTTGGGTTTTGTTTTTTCCCGTGCGATTCAATATTTTGATTCCCCCCCCCCCCAATTATTATTATTGAAATCACTTTTGATGTAATAAACAGCTCGACTTGCATTGAGTTTGGTAGCATTAGGGGTTGGAGGTGGGGACTAACCCCACACTTTTTTTCGACATCGTTCTTTTTCCACTATTATTACTGGGAAAGTTGGCCATTTTTAATGTTGGATTTATAGGCTGTCTCCTTACCCCTTTCCCAAACGTCGCACGGATAAAAATAATTGTACATAACGCCGTCCGTTGATACAGTATTTGTTGATGTAAGTCGTTCCCGCCGTTGCTCGGGACTCCTGTGATCGGGGTATGAAGCGTATGTAACACATAACCGTAAACTCGAGATAAAAAACACTACAAAGTCCTCCATATCTGTTTCGTACTTAGATATCTTATGGAAAATTGATGGTAAACTAACAACTCAACTTTATGACACACTCAGTTAACTTCCCATATCTATGTAGCAATACATGTATTCCATTATCACCTACATAATGTGTTCGTATCTCTTAACTGATTCGATACGCAAGAGCTTGTTCTGCATATGATCAGTTTTTAAATCGAGGAAGGCTATTGACAAAAAAGTTGATGTTATAGGGGTTTCAAGTCTAATTTAAAGTCAGCATTTCGCTAATTCGATGGTCATTAAATGGCTGAAATATTGCCAAAACGGCGTAAAACTTCAATCAATCAACCAATATAACCTACCATTTGGACTAATGCTGTCTGACGTGTTTCATACCGATTGTTAGGCCGTTCTTGGCACACCGATTTTGACTACGGATTGCTTCGTTTATCTGATCAAGAGATTGAGCTCACGGCGGGTATGACCGGTCGACATGTGATGATTACTCCTCCTAGGCACCTGATCCCACCTCAGGTATGTTCAGGGGTCCGTGTTTACCCAACTATCTATTTTGTATTCCTTATGGGAGTTGTGAGCTTTATCACTGTTCGTTATCTTCATCTTTCAGGAGAAAACCGAAAACGGCTTTCTGAGCACATTTTTTCTCTCTAGTCGCCGGCCTATGTGACTGCATACACCTTACTGTTACTTACATGTTCATTTGTACCGAATGCAGGATCATTTGGGTCATCGTCAAATTATCCTACAATAGGAGATCCAGGGCATCCTCTTAATCTGGCAATTTTTTTTCATTTAAAATGTAGTCGACCGATGTACATATGCAGCATTCCCAATATGTATTTTATGAATTTACACGTAGGTCAAGTTATACGATATGTCATCTTCACAAGTCAAGGGTGATTCGTTACCTGGCATTGAAAATAAAATCTATGTATCTCGAAAGCAGGAGATATATATGCTTTTGAAATATCAAAAGAATTCTGCATTCACAGTGGAAATTAATCTATCTATCTATATATATTATATATATATATATATATATATATTGCGTCATATCTTTCACTTCAAATGCTTTCTTTTCTAATGCATCTATTTACTTAATTGAGTTTTGCCTAGTTACAACGTTACATGTACGTTGTCGTCTTAATATTGGTGAGTAACATTTCCTAAAACGATCTTTAAAGATGAAATAAAACCAAATACTAAGATATTAAAAACATTTATTATACTAAAAAAATTTCATTTCTTAAGATTTGATATATTCAATTTAGTTGTAACGTGCAATATTCGATCCACAGAGCCGTACAGTCCCAGCATGAGGAATCTGACCACGAATGGTTTCCATATCCTAATAAATTTATTTTCATGAAAAGCTGCTATAAATTATAAGAGTTGCTATCTTTCAAAAAACAAATGATGTAGAATTGTTTGTTTACATACTTATATAATCATAGAATTTGTTACATAGTAAATGATTTTCTTTTCGTTTCTACTAAACTTTGAACTAGTCTTAGTTCCCATGTGATCCATCCTACCGATCACATGATACTATATTCCCAGATTATTGGTAAACAATTATGTAAACAATCCACGCTATCTTCACATCTCAATATAGAAATACAAAATTGGTAGTAAAGATAGTACAGAAAAGTAAGACATCAATAAGTTCCAGCTTCCGCCCTTTCTATAGTGTTGGGGCTGTTTCCGCCCTTGCTATTGTGTTGGGACTGGTTTGGCCCTTCCTGTAGTGTTGGGGTCGATTTCTTCTAGTTCCCCGGCCGTGTTTGAACCTTCTTCATTGTTTTCCACGTATAGGCGCTCCAGTCTGTTCCTGCGATACACCATGCAGGCGATGCCAATGATCATGGCAATAACCATAAAGCCTATCAATGGAGCGATGATGACGAGCATCATTAATGCCAGGCTATCAAATATAGGGGAAACCGACTGAAATACAAAGGTAGTCCTGTTAATTAGGGAGACATGCTATAAACATAGAATACGTGATACTACATAGTGTACATGTACCATTTAGCTAGCCGAAGGTTCCCAATGTTTTTCACACCAATTTTAAGAGCTACCTTATGCCCTATTGGTTTGGGGAGGGGAAGGTGGGAATCATCGATAAACAAATCCACGCTATCTTCACATCTCAATATAGAAATATAAAATTTTTGGGATATTGGAAATTTTTCAACGTTTAAAAATTCTATAATAAATTATTATTGATATTTGTAACTATAGCTTAGTTTTGCAACCATTATATATATTTAATGCTTCGAATTTATCATGCATCATAAACTTAAATGACTAAAACATTATTTTCCAATATTATCCTTCTAAAGATGCAATTTTCATAAAGTTGAAATAAAGCTTTCATCATTTAATCTCTTTGGAAAATTTTGACACTACTTTGGAATTTTTTGACAATTTTTGTTGGGGACACTGTCTGAATATGCTAGTGATTCTTATGCTTGAAAAACACTATTTGAAGTCAAAATTTCAAATCAATTTTGAAATAATTTTCTTAAGCAAATTAACTTTTCAGCGTATGTTTACAGTTTACATTCAATTTTTCTTATACCTTGTAAACCAGCAGTGTTTTTAACATCTGTGTTAGATAAAGCTTCCAAGTATTCAATGACTTAAGTCTATTCTCAGTTTATGGTCATGAGGATGGAGGTTATAAAACTTTTTTGAGCACGTTTTCAAACTCAAACTGTGGGGTATTCTAAACGAATTTTGAGTTCATCATGAAGATCACATGTCGCGGTATACGAAGCTTATCAATGATGTCCACATCCTCCATATAGTCTAATAAATTGTTTTTGCACCTGAAACCACGTTCCCCCCGGATAAGCTACCTATTTCCAAGCAAAACATAGACCACCACCATGTTCAGTATAGACTTAAGACAAGTATCTGGATGTCTTATATAATAAGATTTATAACAAGATCATCTAAGATATGACAGTTTTTTTGAAACAGCTATGATGGATCTTATGACAAATTTTGGTCTTAGACAGATCCTAGTTGCAAGATTGTTTAGTAAAACTTAGCTGCAATAATGTAGCCCTCTCTGATTTTTTTTTTCCGGGAGAGGGCTACAACTCCTTAGGATCTCCGTAATGGTGCAAATGCGGGAGTGATTCACTCCCGCAACATTTGCGCTCATTCTGACTTTCTTTACATAAATAAAATGATATTCTATGTTTCTTAGTCAATATATAAATTTACAACCTGCAACTTAAAATTTGTGAGGCTCTATTCTACCGTTTTCAACAATTTCGATAAATTCCAATTTCTCGATTCATATTTGTGCGCCATGTTTGATATACTGAAGTTTCAACTTCCGGTTGTCAAGTCATTTGCATATGCCATATAAGGTAGTATTTACATCAATGGACAAGTATGGAGGCGAAACCTATTTCGTCGGTATTGAAAAGGTTTGAATTTAATATCAAATTAAAACCCGAACAGCAGAGTGTAAATTCTTTCTGCAACAATATAATGATTTTCCTTTCTTTGTCGAAGTGGCTCGAGTAACTACATTTTCGCGCTGATTGTCAATGTTTAGGTTTATCATTAGATCCACCTACGAGATCTCCCGATTACAAGCATGGCGGAGCAGACGAAGAATTTTGCATGTTGTACTTTATATTTAATGAAAAACACCTTTATTATACATGCCCGAGCACAAAGTTGGTACTCCTTTTGGTGTAAACAACATTTGGGACTAATACACAGAGTTTATTATCGGTTATTCATAAAATTATTTTGCACCATTATGGAGATCCTATGGAATAGTAGCCCTATCCCGAAAACGTCAGAATAAAAAAAAAATTGGATAGGGCTACATTATTGCAGCTAAGTAAAACTGGCCCCAGGTTTACGAAAGTATGCTAAGAATGATCCTAAGATATGTCTTAGGACAAATAGGACAGTCGTAGGACGATCTTATGACAATCGTAAATTGTAAATTAAACATGTCTTAGGATTGTAGAAACAAAGAATATCACAATTTATTTATTATTACTATTTTTTTTAACATAATTTTACAGATGAAAAAGTATCATAGCATTAATTTTCAAACAAAAAAGTGAAAATTCGTTTGAAATCACCTTTACCTTAATACATACTATAGAAATGGGGGGAAATTGATTTAATTTAATTCTGGATAACAACGAACATTAACATAAATTATTTTAAAAGATGAAATACATTTACAAAATAAATAAATTAAAATGAATTCCGGTATACCATTATTGTTCATAATAATTACACTGTACTTAGCTTTTTTTAACGTATGCACATTTATCCCTTTCTATCATTTGCTTGTTAAAATTTGAATAAAGACGCACATGATTGGAATACATGTACTCCAATCATGTGCGTCTTTATTCAATTTTTTTTATGTACATGTATATTGTTATATGAAGGAAAAGCTGAGTCATTTAAATTACATGTACATTGTTATTATAAGAATGTCAACTTATGATATGTCTTCAAAACTTAATGAAGCTGTTCAAAAAAGCAAATGGAAATTTTGAAGATCTTTATGTGCGGGATTTATTTGCAGTCGGTGTAAGAGTAAACAGAAAGTTTGTGAGCCGCTGAAAGACGCAGCTGACTGCAAGGAGCATCTCGCTTCGCGAGCCGACTAAAAAATCATCTTCTCAAGAACCACTGGGCCAGGAAAGAAGAAATTTACATGAAAGCTTCCTGACATTGTTCAAATTAAAGTTTGTTATAATCATGGCCCCCGGGGGTAGAATGGGGCCACAATAGGGGTTCAAAGTTTTACATACAAATAAATATTAGGGAAAATCTTTAAAAATCTTCTCCTCAAGAACCACTAGGCTAAAAAATTACAAATTGACATGAAAGCCTCCCAGCATAATGCAGATTCAAGTTATGGCCTCAGGGGTAGGATTGGGCCACAATAGGGGATCAAAGTTTTACATACTAATATATAGAAAAAAAATATTTAAAAATCTTATCTAGAACCATTGGTCCAAAGAAGTTTACATTTGCATGAAAGCTTCCTGACATAGTGCAGATTCATGTTTGTAACAAGATGTGTTTGTGAAACACAAATGCCCCGATAATGGCCAATTCCAAAGATGGTCAATGTCACAAGGACAGATATCTTGGTACCAGCAGAAAGATCTTGACACAAGAAAAGCTCATGTGCAACATGAAAGCTCTAATATTTACCATTAAGAAGTTATGACCAATGTCAAATTTTTTTAAATTAGGTCAAACTACAAAGTAAGGTAAAAAAAAAAAAAGTCTTGTCACAAGGAATACTCGTGTGAAATATCAAAGCAATAGCACTTAATGTTTAAAAGTTATTAGCCATGTTAAAGTTTTCAAAAAATAGGTCAAACCCCAAGGTCAAGGTCACAGGGTAAAAAATGTTGGTACCCATGGAAAGGTCTTGTCACAAGGAATACTCATGTGAAATACCAAAGCTCTAGCACTTACTGTTCAAAAGTTATTAGCAAGGTTAAAGTTTCAGACAGAATTACAGAATGACAGACAGGACAAAAACAATACGCTCCCTTTGGGGCATAAAATATAATCCCTGGCGGGTAGGATGGGGCCACAATAGGGAATCAAAGTGTTAAAAGCAATTATATAGGAAAAATCTCTAAAACTCTTTTTTTTCAAGAACCACTGGGCCAGGAAAGTAGAAAATTACATTAAGGTCCCTGACATAGTGCAGATTCAAGTTTGTTAAACTCATAACCCCGGGGATAGGATGGGGCCACAATAGGGGATCAAAGTTTTACATACAAATATATAGGGAGAACCTTTAAAAATCTTTTTCTCAAAAACCACTGGGCTAGGAAAGTAGAATTTTACATGAAAGCCTCCAACATAGTGTTGATTCAAGTTTGTAAAAATCATAGCCCCCGGGGGTAGGATGGGTCGACAATAGGGGATCAAAGTTTTACATACATATATGTGGGGGAAAATCATTAAAAATCTTCTTCTGAAGAATCACTGGGCCAAAGAAGTTTACATTTACATGAAATCTTCCTGACATAGTGCAGATTCAAGTTTGTAAAATTCATGGCCTCCGGGGTTAGGTTGGTGCCACAATAGGGATCAACGTTTTACATGCAAATATATAGAGAAAATCTTTAAATATGGGCCAAAGTGACTCAGGTAAGCAATGTGGCCCATGTGGCTCTTCTTTTAAAATATCTTCATAAAACATTTAGTGATGGATTACCTGCTATCATTTTCTGATTTGTCCAAAATATCGTATCGTATATTGAGAATAATTTTATGGACAATAATTTGCAGAACAATTCAATATTCCTATGTTTCAACAGTCTCGTTTAAAGTTAGCATTTCACAAATCTATGGTCATTATAATGATCTAGATTGCCAATACAACCTATCATTGGGTCAAAAGCTGTCTGACATTTTTCATAGCTCGATTGTTAGACCGTTCTTGGGACACTGATTTGACTACGGATTGCTCCGTTTACCGGCTCTCGTCGTTTCTTCGTGATTCTGACAAGTTATTGTAGTCGTGACTCTGGTTTGTTTGTAGTTGATATGAAGTAGTTGTGTAGCTTACCGTTTCTTTATTCTGATGGGTTATAGAAGATTGGCAGCGTACATCGCTTTCATCTGAATTGTCTGCGCAGTTTACGTCTCCATCACACACCAGAGCTTTATCTACGCATCTGAAAAGATGGGGAAGTTAGTGTCACTTTATCTTATCTATTGCCATGTTGATTGTTCTAATTTTTGTATCAATTACTTCTACAAAAATAATATGATAAACAAGAAATGGTTTAGAACCCCCCCCCCCCCCCCCCCCCCCCCCCCATCATGTGGCAATATCTCTAGCGATAGTAATAAATAAAATGGGTTATCTACTACATGTAGTCAAGGGAAACCATAAAAATAAGTTCAATCTGTCAAGTTACTATGCAGCAGACATTTCCAAATAATCATTCATTCGGGCCATGACCTTTGACCTTTATGGGACACCAGTGTACTAATCCCGTGGGGGTCCGGGTTAGAATAGGTCCTCAGTACTCCTTAAGAGGCGACTAAATGGGACGGCCCTTCGGATGAGACCGCATAAATCTAGGCCCCGTGTCACAGCAAGTTTATCACGATAAAGATCCCTCCCTGTTCAAAGGTCATAAGCGCCGATCATAAGTCTAAATTTTGCAGTCCTTCACCGGCAATGCCAATGCAATGGTGGGGTCTCCATATGAGTGATACATTCTTGAGCGGGACGTCAAACAACATACAACCAACCAGTCATCGTCACAAGCCACGACTATTGTCTGCGTTTACACTAACGTCAAACGTATGATTTAAAAAAATCCTCGACTTCATGAATATTTATTTTCTAACCAATCGGTGAGCTTCAATGATTTTTTTTTGGATGGAAAGAAAATCATTCGGAGGTCAATGCGTGCTCGTAGCGGAATAATCCGAGGATTGCCGATTGAGAACAAACGGGACACTTTTTAGCCGTTGTAACGAATGGCGGCTTCTTTGATGACTTCACCGGTGTAATAAATTTATCATATAATATGCGTAATCACGCCGCTTTTTAATTTTTTTTTAAATTTAGATAATTGTCCGATCAACTTTAGTCTTTCAGATTTCAACACATCCATTTTACTCCGAATATCCTCATCAAGTTTGAGAATACGATTAAGTCTATTAATTAACACAGAATTTACAAGTGTAACCACGGCTGTTATTGCGAATTTCATTTAATATACACTTATAAAATTATATTATAAACTTTACTTTCTTCTGTAAGCATATTCATGAAAATCGAGGGTTTCGCTGATCATGCTGGTTTGAGGTAGGGTAGGTACTACCGGACTCAGTAACCGTAGTTAGCGACGATGACAACCAGTGTACTACGTTTGATGTACATGTGAAGAAAATGGTTTTCAGATATTGAGTGGACAATATCTTGTTATGTCCAGTTTGACCCTTGACCTTGTGATCTAAAATCTAAAAAATAATTACGGGTCATTTAATTCGAGTTGTATAGCCAGTGTTACTGTGTACCAAGTTTGACATCTGTCAAACAAAGCATTCTCAAAATATTGAGCAGAAAATGTACTATCCGATGTTCAGTTTGAACAATAGGGGTCATCTACTCTTTAGGGGCAGCCACTGTACAAAGTTTGGTAACTGTCATGCCATTGAAGTGTTCTGTAGATTAAGATATGCATTACATACAGAGAAGTTTGACCATTGACTTTGTGACTTGATAATCAATAGGAGTTATTTACCAAATTACCAGTGAACCAAGTTTTATGTCTGTAAAGCAAAGAGTTCTCAAGATTGATTCATTTTATATTGTTTAACGTCCTTCTCGAGAATATTTCACTCATATGGAGACGTTGCCGATGAAGGGTTGAAAAATGTAGGCCTATGCTCGGTGCTTACGACCTTTGAGCAGGATTGAGGGATCTTTATCTTGCCACACCTGCTGTGACACGGGGCCCGGGTTTTTGCGGTCTCATCCGAAGGACCGCCCCATTCAGTCGCCTCTTACGACAAGCAAAGGGTACTGAGGACCAATTCTAACCCGGATCCCCATCGGAGAGTTCTCAAGACATTGAGCACACAACATCTTACTGTGTCCAGCTTGACCCTTGACCTAGTGAACTCAAATTCAATAGGGATCATCTATTTCTTAGTGCATCAAGATTTATGTCTGTCAAGCAAATGGTTCTCAAGCGGACAGTATTTTACGCAATCAGAAGCGTGATATAAGATATGTTGACAACAGGGATGTGGTAGATTTTTACAATAGCAGTACATATGTACCTAAAATATCTACATTTCCAATGTCTTTGCCTTTGGTATCTTTACAAATTGTAATAACTATTTCCCCATCAATGCGATGCAGTTGTAAAGAATGTGCGCATGAATCTCGATAAATATGGTACATTGTACATGTACATTTCAACGGCTGGAAATTCTGACAGAAATTATACTAGAATGCACAATTTATATGAAATAAATTTCAGTCTTGAAAATGCACGAGGGTATGAACTGCAACGCTGCACAGCATACTTTTCCGGCGTACGTAGTCTCAAATCATACACTGGTCTTTGCGCTTCATGAAAAGCATGCCGTTGAAATAGGCGTACCATGTAAAAAAAAAAAAATTGTAAATACTTGGTAACGTAGCATGTCGAGGTACTTTCGATTAGGCTTGTCCAGTAGGCGGTCGATTCCTTGTCGATGATAATAATGTGCACATATTTTTGTTTTCTGATCGTAATTTTTGAGTAGTTACACACCGAGTTGGCATTTTGGTGGCCGGTAACTTGCATTATATGTCAGTGGGGGCAACATTTTAATTTTGCTATAAAAGAACTTCTAAATAAATACAGAATAATAAGTTTTACGCTTTATTTCATGCATGGATATGCATAAAAACAAAAAATGTCATCCAAGCGGGGACAGTGTCAAAAGTAGTTCGGACAGGAAGTGCTTTATCAAACGGGCGTGTGATAAAGCTAATGCTTTATCTCACTTTCAATGTACACCACACGTATGAGATGAATAAATATATACTTTTACATTGGGAGCGATATCTAGTATGCATACCTGTTTCCGTCGCAGAGAAAGGACGATTCCGAACATCCCCCGAATGCTATCGTGAAAGGTGTTAGAACCACCGTAAAGCTCCAGTCGCTCTGATAACCGCCGGTCTGTGTTTCGAAAGTCATTGCAAGGTCACCTAGGAATGCGTCTCTCGATACCTTTCCTGAAAACCATTAGCATTTGTATTATATTCTTTATTCAAAATATACATGTATTAAAGAAGTTGGCTCCTCGGCATTTGAGCACAATTAAGCAGGATGCTGTAACTTTGTATAGATATGTACTAGTTCAATTGATTCATTGATTGTTTTTGCTGTTTTCCGCCACACACAACAAATTTTCAGTTATCTGGTGGTGCCCAGTTTTTTTATTGGTGGAAGAGAGAACCCAGATACAATATGTACATGTACCTGGGAAGAGATCACCGACCTTCCGAAAGTAAACTGGGAAACTTTCTCACTTATATATAATATACATAGATCCATTACTTCATCACATTCAGTTGAAAATTTTCAATTTAAATTCTGAAAGGGTTTGGCAAGGACTACATTAGGTCTCGTGTTAATTTCCCTAAAGGTGTTGCATGAAAGATAGATAAAGTTAAGAGGGTGTCCATTATGATATCAGGCAGAGGTCGGCACATGCTATCTCTCAGATTTTCATGAAACTTTGTGCACAGGTTCCTACTGACCCCAATATGAAATTTGCCAAATAAAAAGTTTCTATCATGTTTAGTTTGGGTTCGACATGGAAAAACAACTTTGAGATAATATTCGGTGCAAAAAGGTCACGAAATATTGGAAAAAAGTGCTATGTTTGAACAGCTCTAAAATGTCATATAACTAAAAAAATAGAGAAAAGCAATATTTTATATGTTAGATATACACTATATGCAATAACTAAGAGGGTTTTTGTGTGTATATTCATCCAATGAATGAATTTATTAATTGTTAAAATTGCACATATTTCACACCAATATATTTTACAAAATAATGATCAAAATATAAGATCTCACAAAACCCAATACAATGTCTCAAAAGAAATAGATTATGTATAACCAGAAACTTGAAGAGGTGTATTTCAAGTTACAAAAATAAATTCAGTGGGAAAAGCAAGGTTTGATGGTGAAAAGTTGAACTGAAATCTCAAAATTTTCAATAAGTGCAAAAAGGTCAACTACTTAAATGAAGATTGTTGAACTACATAAATAGAAATAAATATGAAGTAGATATAACAAATCAATGATTAAATGATTAAAATTCATGAAAAATTACTAGAACATATGAACATTCAGAAATAAATTTCATGTCTTTGTATACATTCTATATAATAAAGGCAAAAAAATGCCTATGTAATTCATTGTATAAAATTTTACAATGTTGATTTTTAGAGGTCATTTCTGACACAGGATTTGAGATAATAGTCAATTAATTAACACACATATATAAAGTTAAAATTATCAGTAAATCAAATTTTAATAAATTGCCTATCATGAAGAATCTAAATTCATTCACTCACATTACAAACTTGACATTGGCAGATCCCGAGGGGGTTGGGGTGGAGGGGTAGAAAACACCCTCTCCTTTTCTCTGGGACATCTAGATAGTTATTTAGCATTAACCAGAAATTTTTTGACTCTCTTGTAAAGCATTTCCCTTTGCATTCATGAAATAACATGCCATATTCCATTTTCTGCCTACATCAGATTGGCAGACTTGCTTTAATGCATGTTTACTCTGATGTTGAAATATATATTGACCACTTCCAGATACACAAAATGTTTGTTGAATTTTACCCAGTGACAGAAAATGTTCATAAAGTATCTTCAACTGATGCATAAAAGGTTACATGTAACTAGCAATCAATAATAAACATATTTACTTTATCAATTCATCGGATATGACTTAATGCAGATTTTAGATCATTTTTCTGGACCCCCCCCCCCCCCCCCCCCTTCAAATCACTGTCTCTGTCTCTGTTTAACAAATGACAATAAACAAATCATGTCTTAATGCCTGGTACTTAGTAGCATGGTTTGCAAAGTAAGAGCTAGTGCATATTTCTGACATTTGTTACAAACAAACTTTTCCCCTAGAAATTATGAAAATTGGCACTGAATTTATATTGATACATGTATATTAACAATTGATACATTTCACAGTATGGAATCTTATTTTGCCACCCCACCACTCTCTTCTAATTTATGTCTAATGCCATAGCAGTGTTTCTTTTGAATATTGGTTCACAAACAGGAATAAAATTTGTCACTTCAAAAATTGAAATATGCTGCAACCATAGAGTTAAAGTAGTGGTCATCATTTGATTATCTTTGTCAGATGCAAAGCGTTTCTGTGAAATAACTGTCAACATATCTAGATTGAAGTGGAGCTATGAGTTCTGTAATTCCCCTTATGACTTCACAAGTCTTTTGTCTGTAGTAATTCTGTGTTCTCTCCAAAGCCTCTTCCTATCTTGGACTCAGCTGAGATCTAAATAACAACAGTTGTGTAAATTAATGGAAATAAAATGATGAACATGTTTAAATAGCACTGTAAGTAATGCACTAAGAAAGTCAAGATCATATGTTTGATATAGTCACAAGGTCAAAGGTCATGATATAAAATAAATTCTGGTCATTAGGCATTTCATGTGAAACAAACTAACCCAATACCTTATCCCTCAAGATATAACAGATCTGGTAATAATGAATGTTTTTCAAAAGTAGGTCAACATGGTCAAAGTCAGAAGTTCAAAAGTAAAGCTCTTTTCATTAGTAATCTATAATATGTGAAATCTATATCAAAGCCCAATCCAAAGTGGCTGAGAAACTATATACCAATTTAAAGTTTTTGAAAATCATGCTATTTTAAAGACTAAGGTCAGGTACTAAATTAAAAGTCTGGTAATAAAGATTATACACATTTTGTATATCTTTATGTAAAATATCAATATAATAAAATCTGGGTTAAACTTCAAAACCAAGGTCACAATATCAAACAGCATGGTATCAAATGAAAGTTCTTGCCATAAGATATCTAAATACTAAACATAAAAGGCTAGACTACCTTATATATAGTTCAGGAGAATTGCCTACTGTAGGTTATATTTTGTTAAAAGTAGACCAAGCACAAAAGTAAAAAAATAATTGATATCAAAAGAAATGTCTTATTATAAGGAATAAAAATATGAGAGCCTTATTACTAACATGAGCAAGTTCCAGACAGATATTGCCCCCCCCCCCCCCCCCCAACTTTAGTCATGGGTGCATAGAAATGAAAAATGAATCAACACAAATTAGGAACATATGCAGTTTGAAAGGATTTAGTGTGGCCCTGCTAACCTTGAAAAGAATTTGTTTTAATTTCCTGTATATTCCCACATCATACTTTGATCGCCTCCATACCCTAATTCTTTAGCCTCTTTAGCCTTCAGCTCAGGTGAGCTAAAAAAAACAACAAAAAAACTATATATTCATTGATTCAAAAATTAAACCACATTCTGATTTCAAAACATCACCTCTGACTTATATATATATGTATATATATACGAGCTAGTATTTGAAATTATCTAAACAAGAATTGTCTGAAGAGAGTTTAAAACTTGTCAGTGGGTTAAAATCTTTGATAACAGTCATGAATTAAAAATGCATGTATGTGTTGTGTGTGGCATGGTGACATCACATAAAACTTTAATATGAAGGGTCAAGGTCATAAGGTAAAAATGTTACTATCATATGACATGAAGGAAAACACATTTCTGAAATATCCAACCCCCATCTCTAACCATTCTTTTATAATCCATTCAGCTTAAATTTAGAGAAATTAATGATATACATCAACCTGTAACACACACCCCACCCCCACACACATAATGGTTCTTATAGTTGCATAATTACATGAATAAATATATATCATTATTTTTTTTATATTTATTATTCAGTTTTTGTCACATACATACATGTACATATACTACCCTCTCACACTGATTCATTCATCCTTTAATAGATATTAAATCTAGGAATCCAAAAAACAAACACATGTGAAAAGTAGCTAGTAAAAAAAAATCAGTCAAAAATAATCTGATATAATTTTAATATATATTATTTTTTATGCATGCATGCTGATATGTACATAGCTTGCAGGACAATAAACACTTTTCACCACTTCCATCTTGTTTTTGTGTGATTCTATTGTTTCTTAATTCAATGATTTGTGGATAAACATTGTGTTGTAGTACAGATTTTAAAAATCCCTACATTAACATTAACACCCCCCCCCCTCCCCCCCCCCCCCCCCCCCCCCCCCCCCCCCCCCCCCCCCCCCGATTGATTTAATAGTTTTTTTTACTGTGGGGATTTATCATTTTAATCATTATTATTTTAAAAAGAATCATTTCATCAAATGAATTGTTTGCATTGACACATCATGAGAACTTGCATCAAAATTGTCTAGCAATCAAAGACAGTTTTCAAAGAAAAATAACAGAGAAAATTCGACATTTATACTTACCACTTCCAACGGGAACAAATATTTCCCTTGAAACATTGAAGTTTACTGCTCTGTCTGCTTTACACTTTCCCTTGTGTAGTAGATAACAACATTTGGTGGTGGTTGCCTCCAGTAAATCCCAAAAGAATCGCAATGACCTCGGCATACTAGTAAGCATCTGCACCGTGCACGATAGTTTAAACAGTTAAACTTTTACGTCGAATTCGAAGTATCCCGATCTGTACAGCAGGGGGTCAATCTCGGTTGAATATTACACGCAGTTCCAACTTTAAAATATCTTGAATATCCACTTATGTCTTTTGAACAATTATTAAGGATTGACAAGTCCCTAAAATAAGGACCACTCCTAGAAAAACTTCACGTTTCTATCACTTGTCAGCCATATCTGTTTACCCACGAAACTTTGATAAGGTCCGGGCTGAATATTTATTTTTCACCATCAAATTAAAAAAAAAATTAATTCCATGTTTACACTTGATAAAAAAAATCGAGATAAGTGAAAAATGTTCTAAATAAATACTGTTTTCTTCGAAAATGACAATTTATGCAAGTTTCGGATCATTTTACATTTTTTACGCCAAGGGAGGTAACTCAAATTACTGGCTTTTTGGCTACTTCTGTCAGTAATTGCTCAACAACAGCATTGTTTCCCAGCAATTTTATTGTTTCATCTTAATTATTAAGGAATTTCCTTCAAATATTGTTTATACTTTCTGGATAAATTTTATTGTATTGGGTATTGTTTAACTTTACAAAATGATCATTTTCTATAGATTATATAGTGTCCTCGAATTTATGAAATAGGCCAAGTTTTGGCATCTAACAATGTTTTTTGTGAAATTCACTTTACATACGATAAAATTGGCGTATGACCTTAACTTTTATTGGGTATGAATAAAATTTTGGGGAATTGCATGTGCCAGCCGTATTATAGCTACTGCCTGATATCTCCGTGGACGGCCTCTTAAGTTATTCAAATATATATGATAAAACCAATCGGAAAGTTCTATTATCTTGATTCAAACATTTTTTAAAAATAAGTTTAAAAGAGGTGCATTCACAAAAATTAGGCAAAATAATTCGAGTTTTAAAAAGCAAGCAATAAGCGACTTATATGATTTTTAGAGTTAAAATTATGGGGTATCCCCGAAATTTAGAAAAATTGCCACCGTGAAATAAAATAAATTTAGCATGAACATGTTCTTCGAATTTTCCACTAAAAAACTGTCGCTTTGAAATTTTGTTTCACAAGGGCATTTTTTGTTGTTGTAAATTTCAAAAAAACGAAACAACTTCACTGATATTATTTTCAACTTCATCTGTACGTCGATTTTCCTTAGTAATGTATGGTCTACTGCGTGGTTCAGTTTTTTCCTCCTTCATATTACGTTTTTCATTTCTAGTTAAGATTGTTTATTACAATATGCCGAATTTGAAATAAGCTTCCCACCTGGACACTGGTTACATACTTGTATATGCTGTAGTTTATGAATAGGACTCGCAACAAACACGCCAAATACAGCATGCAATACCTATATTAATCCGAGATTCCTCTGACTCTTAACCCCACTTTTATTTTGTGACTTCTGCGGGGGAGAGTCAGAGCGGACTCCATATTGAAAAGTGGGAATTCAGCGACACCAGCTGGTGTCGCTGCTTTACCTACCTCTTACAACTTTATTTCGCGGACCCATCTTCCAAGACGCGAGGATTCAGTTATCGGAAGATTATTCTACAAATAGATCATGATTAATACGATGCTATCGCCGTTTAAACGGCCCTAACACCGACAAATGGAGCATCACTTGAATTAGGTCGCCGCCTCGCCATTTGATTTCTTTGCGCATGACGTCAGCACATGTAAACACAAAATTCCATCGTTTAAACGGCGATAGCATCGTATTAATCATGATGCATTTGTAGAATAATCTTCCGATAACTGAATCCTCGCGTCTTGGAAGATGGGTCCGCGAAATAAAGTTGTAAGAGGTAGGTAAAGCAGCGACACCAGCTGGTGTCGCTGAATTCCCACTTTTCAATATGGAGTCCGCTCTGACTCTCCCCCGCACATGTCAAATATAAAAGCGGGGGTAAGAGTAAGAGGAATCTCGGATTATACCTATATAAGTTTTCTTGATTCTGACAAGAATAAATTCTTGAAACGACAATTCCAAATTATCTTAAACATCAACATCATGTAGCAATCTTGATCAAGTCTCTCTGGTGTTCGAAAATGACTAAGCTCATTGAGAACCACTATAGAGAAAGTATCAATGAGAGCTACCATAAAGAGTAGGATTATGAAAGGCCACTTTGCAAAGTAGGCTCAAAGGGGCTAAGCCCGTTTTGGGCCCGAACTCTGTGATACCATAAATATTATTTATGGTATCACAGAGTTCGGGTCCAAAACGGGCTTAGCCCCTGTGAGTAGACTCGCAGAGGGCCATGCATGTAGTGTAAGCTCAAGTAGGGCCATCATGGATTGTATGCTCACGATGGGCTACCATGTAGTGTAGGCTCACGGAAGGCCATCGTACAGAGTAGGCTCACGGAGGGCTACCGTGGAGTGTATGCTCACAGAGGGCCACCATGGAGTGTATGCTCACAGAGGGCCACCATGGAGTGTAGGCTCACGGAAGGCCATCATGCAGTGTAGGCTCACGGAGGGCCACCATGGAGTGTAGGCTCACAGAGGGCCACCATGGAGTGTAGGCTCACAGAGGGCCACCATAGAGTGTATGCTCACAGAGGGCCGCCATAGAGTGTAGGCTCACAGAAGCTACCATGGAGTGTAGGCTCATGGAGGGCCATAAAAAAGAGTAGGCTCACAGAGCGCCACCATGGAATGTGGTTTATTGAGGGCAACCATAGAACCTCAATAACAAATGAAATATGGCTAAAATATTGCTTACTCGGAGTCAAATTACAATCAATCAATAGAATAATTTTGGCTGATAGTCACGCAAAACAGAGAAATACAATCATATGATCTAAACATATCAGATTCTCTAAAAAGTTATGATAATAAATACGCCGAATAATGAGTAAAAATAATTACCATTGGTTGCATTTTTTCCACAGAACACATTTGTTGTATTGTGTGGCAAGTAAGCAACAGTTAAACTGGCTGCACACGTGGTACTCTCGGGGTATGTCTGACGGAAGGACAAGGACATAATGGTGCCAGTGGTACCTGAGGAAAGAAGGAGTCATTTTGATAATGTAAAATTCATTATATTCTAGCTAGATAGTGAAAAACGTATGGAACGTTTGCTTCGTGTTTTCATCAAGCGAATCAATATATATATATATATATATATATATATATATATATATATATATATATACATGTATATATAAAATTGCTAAAAATCTAATTTCATAGTTCTAACTAATGATAATAGATTGTTTCATCTCAAAATTCTGTAGAAATTGTATGATTGATTGTGTCTTGTTTAACGTCCCTCTCTCGAGAATTTTTCACTCATATAGAGACGTCACCAATACCGGTAAAGGGCTTCAAATTTAGGCCTATGTTCAGCGCTTACGGCCATTGAGCAGTGAGGGTTCTCTAGCGTGCCATAGCAGCCGTACCTATTGTGACATGGGACATCCGTTTTTAAGGTCATCTCCGAGGACCAGTGACATTCGCACCTGATGCCGAGCGTTTGGCGATGGAACTGTCACTACCTGTTTAAACGAGTTAGGTTTGTCGCGGCCGAATTCGAACCCCGCCTTCCGCATGCGGGGCGAATGCTCTAACCTCTACACCATCGCGGTGGTTTATATGTAGAAATTGAAACAATGCCATTACAGTGTACAAGAGACAAATCGCTGAACGATGATATTGAAAAATGAAAGCGCTTTATTGTCGGGTTAGGCACAACACGCAAGCAACACGCCGTTACGCTAGCACAGTTTTACACAACTCGCCTTTGCGCCGACAAGCAACGCGCCCTTACCGTAACACAACTTTACACAACTCGCCTTCGCGTCGACAAGCATAGCGCCGTTACGTGAACAAAACATTACACAACTCGCCTTCGCGCCGACAAGCAAAGCGCCGTTACGTGAACACAACATCAAACAACTCGCCTTCGCGCCGACAAGCAAAGCGCCCTTACTGTTAACACAACTTTACACAACTCGCCTTAGCGCCGACAATATCTCGTGCACACGACATAATATATCATTCTAAATATAACATCGTTGAAACCAAAACCGCGCAAAGACAATGAAAAGAAGAAAAAATCTATTTGATCTAGCTCATTATTAGGAAACACTCAGGAATATCACGGATATAATACTTGGTGCAGTTAATTGTTTACAGAGGGATGGATTTCTTGCAGATTTTGTTAGTCTCCATAAGCTAATCATTGACGAAAAGTTTCGGTTGGAAAAATCCCGTGGCGATCCGGGTTAGAATAGGTCCTCAGTATCCCTTGCTTGTCGTAAGAGGCGATTAAATGGGGCGGTCCTTCGGAAGAGACGGCAAAAACCCGGGTCCCGTGTCACAGCAGGTGTGGTACGATAAAGATCCCTCCCTGCTCAAAGGCCGTAAGCGCCGAGCATAAGCCTAGATTTTGCAGCCCTTCATCGGCAATTGGTGACGTCTCCATATGAGTGAAACATTCTCTAGAGGAACGTTAAACAATATTCAATCAATCAATCGATTGGAAAATATTTCCTTTAGGTTACTGCTAGAGGTGGAAAGATGGTATGATATAGACGTTCTGTTCAGGAGACAACATGTTATCAAAAATTTTAGTGACTTTTTAACTACACGTTTCAATCATTACCATTCCGAACAAATATTATATAACGTTTATATCTGAATTTGAAGTATTTTATCTATTTTTCTTAACTTACTCTAGTCTACCGATGTAACATTCTCAATAGGTGTTTTATGAAGTTACATTGTAGGTTGTGTAACTGTTACCAATAATGGTTTTATGCTTTAAAAAAAAAAAAAAAAGCAGCAGAGAATACCTGGCTGATTATTTCATGCGTATATATTTATATTACAACTCGTTTTTTCCTCTAATGAACTAACTAATTTCAGCACGCGACACAATTCGTTCATATTGACTATGAACGGATTATGAAGTAATATAAATATTTAAGAAATGAACATCACGTTTGAGCTGTTCATGGTCAGTATGAACGGATTTAATTTGGATTTGAGGCAAATTCTGTGAATCACGCTAGCGATTCACAGAAAATTTGCCTCAAATCCAAATCCGTTCATATTGACCATGAACAGCTCAAAAGTGATGTTCATTTCTTATATTTATATTCATTTACTAAAACACCGTTTGTTTACATTGTTTCTATTTTGTTGCATAAAAACGAATTCCTAGCCTGTCACAGTAGTTATTGTGACGTACGTCAACACATAGACATGACGTCACATTTCGTCTCACCCTGCCTTTTATCAACATTGCAAGGTGTATTGTATTTTGGAGGTAGGAGACCGCAAGATTGGGATGATAATCCATGTAAGTTCACAATCTTAATCCAAAGGTGTGACTAGCGAGGTCTTTGTAACAGATATTCCATTTCTTTCAAATCATTATACCCTCTCTCAGTCGCGTGCTTTAAGCTAGTTCATAATCCGTTCATGGTCAGTGTGAACGGATTGTGTCGCGCGCTGAAATTGGTTGGAAAATTACAGGAAAATGCGATTTGTAATATAAATATTTAAGAAATGAACATTACTTTTGAGCTGTTCATGGTCAGTATGAACGGATTTGGATTTGAGGCAAATTCTGTGAATCGCGCTAGTCACACTTCGGATTAAAACTGTGAACTTACGTGGATTATCATCCATTTGACGTTTTCCTGGCTTTTTTATGATTTTGATATTTACCGTATTGATATTTTCTGGCACGGTAAACATCAAAATCATAAAAAAAGCCAGGGAAACGTCAGATATTTCGGACTAAGTGCACCGGGCCGTGCAATGTTGATAAAAGGCAGGGTGAAACGACGTGTGACGTCATGTCTGTGTGTTGACGTACGTCACAATACGACTGTGACAGAGGCTAGAAGTTCGTTTTATGCAATAAAAAAGAAGCAATGTAAACAAACGGTGATTTAGTAAATTAATATAAATATAAGAAATGAACAGCACTTTTGAGCTGTTCGTGGTCAATATGAACGGATTTGGATTTGAGGTAAATTCTCTGTGAATCGTAAGCGCGATTCACAGATTTTGCCTCAAATCCAAAGCCGATCATAACTGACCATGAACAATTCAAAAGTGCTGTTTTAAATTTCTTAAGTGTACATTGTTTTAGTGTCTATATAAAAGTATTCAATTTACTAATAGAGGACAATACAAAATAGTTTCCACTACTTTATTGTGTGACGCACGTCGATCGCTTTCAGCGATGACGTTTTGTCGTTAATTTTAAAGAAAACCGCGCAGCATGTCCCAATTTTATTCTGTCGTAAAATAAAATTACCGAGAATCATAACACGAATAAGGGACCACCAAAAAGGGAAATTTCCTCTGCTTTCACAGGCTGTATTTACTTTTTCCTATTTCCATATACGAATATAAATATAACACCGATCTGTTTAAACATTGAGAAATGAAATCGTAAGAAAACGTACATGTGCAGCAAAAAAAAAAAAAACAAAAACAAAAAAACTTTGCCAGACATCAAAAATAATTTTCATATTTACTGAAAGCAGGGATTCTAATATGTGCTTTTCAAAAATAAAAAAAAAATATTGCATTCATAGGGGAAAAAACATATCGAGGGGGGGGGGGGGGGGGGGGGGGATGGCCTAGCATAGCGTCATATTTAGACAAAGCCACCTTTCACTTTTAAATGCATTTTTTTTTAATCTAATGGCTTTATTTATTTAATTGATTTTTACATTGTTAAAAAATAGAGAAAATTTCCAAAAATATGATATATAGATCATACAAATGTATATCTTATGGCTGTAGTTTCAAAGATTTAAAGACACTCCTTTTGTGTAGTCCTGTTTTTATGCGCCACCAGTCAAATTGACTGGTACGGTAGAGAAATGATTAAACTATCTATCACTATTAATTTTGCATTGCTTACCGTCTAGGTATGAAAATCCGAACATGAAAATAGCCACTAAATTTCCCTTTCAAACGATGACTTCCATGGCACAATATTTTATCTCCCGAAATTGAAGAGTTCCGATAGTTTGTTTTTTAAATTAGCGATATACAAGACGGTATGTGGAGATACATGTACAATGTATAAGTAACTATAGATAACACAGACTATAGGAACTCTTCAATTTCAGGAGATGAAATATTGTGCCATGGAAGTCATCGTTTGAAAGGGAAATTTAGTGGCTATTTTCATGTTCGGATTTTCATACCTAGACGGTAAACAATGCAAAGTTAATAGTGATCGAGAGATGTCAAATAACTTATTAGAAGCGAACAGCAGTGTCACCTACGTGCACATTAATTGCTAGCACCGACCAAAGCAGAAAGTGATTTTCCAGACATGAATACACGTATCAACACTTCGCCGCGAGTTACATGTACGTCCCTTTGCGGGGTCAGCCAACGGTCAGTCGGTGAAAAACCAAGTTTTCCAAATGCAAGACGTTATTACTTTGAATTTTAGCTAATTGTCAAGTTTTCATACAAGTTAATGAGTTGCCCCAATCTGGGGCATTGTTGTACATGTAGTTGACTGCAATTGATGGGAAAATAACAGATGTCAAAGCTACAGATAGGAAAATTACAAAGGCCAACCTAGGGAAATATGTTTTTTAAGAGAGATCATAGATGGCGGACAAGGGACGTAACTTCCGCGAAGACTGCTCCGATATTCGGTGAAGGCGTCAGTCCAGATATGCAGTCAATCCGAATCTCAGCCGAGATTACACAAGACCCTGCTCAAAAAAAAAAAAAAAAAAAAAAAAAAAAAAAAAAATGATTTATAAGAATTCCTGGGTCTTGATGAGAATTCTAGTAATAGAACCGGATACGGATACATACAGTATTTGGCCATAAGTAAGTTCCTCCCAAAAATTTCCACTATATATTTCATACAAAACCATATATTTTCAAACAATTTTTCTGTACGCAGTTCTTGATCAATTTTGATGAAATAAAAAGCACTGATCACAGAAGTAGAATTTGATTTTCGTATATATAAGTAAAAAGACGTGAGCGCTTAGATTTATTTCATGTAGGCCCTAATGGTTGATTTGACGAATCGAGTTTAAAAGTTAATATTGAAATCGTCAGTAAATTTTAAGTGCAAGGTCAAATTTAAAACACATAGAACAAGCGCCATGACCCCAGTTTTCCTTTCTGATTTCACGATATTCACCTTCAATGTAGAAATCATTAATATATAACCCCCCCCCCCCCCCCCCCCCCCCGGTAGTAATGACACAACCCCCCTCCATACCTCTGAGTCTCGAGCTATATTATATTTAGGCCTATATATAAACTTTAGAATCAAGTTTTGTTCCTGATTCAGTTACACTGTATATCATTACAAAGTAATTTCTTATATATACTATATAGATCTAAATACTGCCCATTTTTTGCGTGTCATTTGACCTAAAAATGCAATGGGAAAGTTCAAAAGGGATTGATGTGTAAATATTTAAGCGAACATTCAGAACGCACGATTGTGCTTTTATTTCTAGAAAAAAGTAATTAATTTAGATTCTACCGTAAGGAGTCCTTGGAACCCCTCCCCCTAATAGTATACGTGCCTTCGGTGGTCATATACTCCCGATAGTTCCTGGACTCACCCCTGATTAAACATACTACTGTACAAATGCACCCCTTCGCCAAAGGTGACTTTGTCAAACTGTGTATGCGATTCATTTTAATTCATCATACATTACCTGACTTTCTACGCCAAGCCACACCGCATCTTTTTCCATTTGGGAAAGTTGTCGTGTTGTGCGATATGAATTTTGCACTTGAAGGTATCGATCCGCCATGTACTTGAAGAACACCCACTGAATCAGAACAAGTAACACCGTCATTGTTGATGAAATAAAACGTCCGATTTGCACAAGATGCAATTGTGAATGTTTGGAGAGCTAGGAATCCAGCAATCAAGATTCTTATTTGATGGGCTTCCATAACGAAACGTCAACTTCACTAGGAAATGACGTCATATTATCCTTATGAAATGGCGGTAAAAGAGGGGTGCAATTTGATGTTTGATGCATGACTACCAAGACCATATAAACTTATTCAATGTAGAAGATCTAGATTATATAACGAAAGGATAATGAACAATTTTGGAGGATTTAAATCAATATAAATGTTTGATGTTAAATAATGATGAAAGTGAAGTAGATGAAATATTCGCATGACTTTATGATTAGAAACTGACCTTTTTGCACTTGAATTTTTAAGAATAAGAAAAATCTAATTTTCTAAAAATGTGCGTGGTAAATGATTAATTTTTATTTCATATTTTCATAAAGGGAAAGTGTATGTAACTTTCTACCAATTACGAGATTTGTATAAAAATATAATTTCTTTTTTAAATATTGTAATAAAACATGATCTTCCCATTGACTTCAATGTTGAATTCTAGGTGAAATAAATCGAGCAGTAAACACAATTTTGAAAATTCCTAAGGTTTAACAGGGAATTATATGTCTACAGTACAATGGCAGAAATGACAAAATCTTTTGAGATATTAAATTACTTCTATTGGGAGAACTTACCTTATTCCCCCCAAAACCCTTAAAAGCGTCATTTTATTAATTTCATCTTATTATTTTACATGTAATTGACAGAAAATAGGAAAAATTATTACATAGGAGACATATTTCAAGCCCTATATAAAATCTGTAAAACCCAGGAGCTTCCGGGGGCTTAGCGCCCTGTGCCCCCACCAGGGCTTCGCCCGACCCCCAACTTCATAAAATGACCCCCCCCCCCCCCCCAATCGCAATATTCTTGGATCCGCCCCTGGTCTTTGATTAAGCTGCATGTATACCTAGAAATTGACGTTTAAAAATACTGATAGGTCTAGATCTATCGACAATAATGTGGATTTTCGAAACCAATATTTTCAATATACATATATTATCATCAGTTTTTATTTGTGCGCATGCTAGACTGGAGAAAAATGCGGATAATGCTGAGTCGCTGTTGGGATTTTACAATTTACGGAAGCTTGTGCGCATGTCAGGTAATGGCAGCCTACACAAACTCGAAGCATGGGCGAAGATAATTTCATAGTGGCGAATGTTTCGGGTTCTAGCATTATAAAACATAAACCCACGTTTTCATTAGACTCGAGGTAAGTGTTATATAGTTACATTAAACATAACAGGGATTACACGGGGCAAGGAAATTGGAAACAATCATCTGTAAGTCATAATATTTGTTTACATCACAGGAGTCGGCAATTTTATCAATAAAATAGAAATATATGAGAAATGGGCATGACTACTATCACTGAGCTTCGCGAGCGTACTCGCGAAGCTCAGTGATAGTAGTCATGCCCATTGATAGTATTCATGCCCATTTCTCATATATTTCTATTTTATTGATAAAATTGCCGACTCCTGTGGTTTACATTTTCTGTATTCACCAGGTTGGGAACACTTCTCCTATAGCGAGAGACTAAACATGACCATAAATAGGTGTTCTTGGCCTCTTTATTGAAAATAATGGCAAATCCCGTGCAACGCTGAATAAATGCAACACTAGGCTGCAATAATGTAGCCCTCTCCGATTTTTTTTTGGAGGGGAGAGGGCTACAGCTCCTTAGGATCTCCGTAATGGTGCAAATGCGGGAGTGAATCACTCCAGCAACAGGGCTCGAAATTAACATATGCCCGTCAGTCTGTGACTGGTTAAAAGTCTAGCGGACTGACATACATTTGTTTTAGTCAGTCCGATGGGACTGGTTAATTTTCTAAAGCATCATTTTGGAAAATATGCTTATGGAATTTTATACAGACATTTGGCATGCTTTGATTTGTAGATATCAGACAAATCTGAATCATAAATATAAATCCCACTTGCAGTGAAAGCGAAATGTCGTCGGACCGACGGACATGTCCGGTAATTTGACTCTCGGTCCGGTAAACTTCATTATATTTTCGGTCCGAATGTCCGGTGACTTTCCAGCAACGGTTTCGAAAACTACGCAGCATTGTCCCCCCTTATATAACTGGTACCGATAAACGGTACCTTTTCCAATGCCAAAAACCGTTGATTTTTCCCAATTCACTTGCCGAAAAATAGACCGCTGAAATCGTAATTTTCTTAGTCTGAAACATTGTACGAGTTAACTAAAATGTTCCCTTCCGGTATTAAATCGAAAGTACAGATCATGGCAGTGTGTTTTGTACGATGATTCCTTATGTTTCACAACAACAAATATTACCGTAAAGAAGTTTGTAAAGAGATGAATACTTCTTGTTTTGTTGTATTTTTTCTTTTCTTTTAGCTGAAATCATTTGCCTATACATTGGTAGAAAATTTCCAATTTGTTCGATTTTGACGCTATTTTCCCCAATTGAATGGGTACCGGTACCAGTGGGTAGAGAAAAAAAATAGCTGCTACGTTTCGACTTCCAGTTCCATTTATAAAAAAAACCCATACAAAAACGGCAACATGTTCCAATTAAAATGGAACAGTAATGCAGTCCATGGTAAACCTTTAAAACGAAAATCCAATGACCAGGAGGCTCAGTCTTTCATGTTTTAATATAAAAATAATACTACTTTTTTCGGTCTGGTAAAATGTGATTCGGTCCGGTAATGTTCCTGTGTTTACCAGACCGAATGTCCTGTAAAACATTTCAACATTTCGCGATCACTGCACTTGTCTAAGGCATATTGAGTTAAATTTCATTTTAATAACATTAACGAAACATGTTTGATTATTCTGGAAAACTGTTGGACTGGTAAATTTTTCTGCGGACTGGTTGAAATTATACCCCATCAGTCCGGCTGGGCTAGTGACATAAAAAGTTAGCTTCAAGCCCTGCGCAATATTTTCGATCAGTCTAAACATTTGCTGACTTTCTTTACGTAGATAGAATGATATTCTATGTTTCTTAGTCAATATATAATTTACAAACTGCAACTTACGATTTGTGAGGCCCTATTCTACCTTTTTCAACTATTTCGATAAATTCCAATTTCTCGATTCATATTTGTGCGCCATGTTTGATGTACTGAAGTTTCAATTTCCGATTGTCAACTTATTTGCATATGCCATATAAGGTAGTATTTACATCAATGGACGAGTACGGAGGAAAAAGCTATTTCGTCGGTACTGAAAAAGTTTGAATTTAAAGTATTCAATGTATAATGACCATATCTCATATCTAATAAATGGATGGTGGAATATTTGTAATCATGGTATCGTTTTCAGAAGGGTTCATCAAATAAAAAAAATAATCCACCATAGGCATTTTGATGAAATTTTGTTTACTGCTTGATTTATTTCAACTAGAATTTAACATTGAAGTATATGGGAAAAGCATGTTTTATTACAATATTTTAAAAACAAATTATATTTTCATACTAATCTCTTGGTAGAAAGTTACATACACTTTCTTTTTATGAAAATATGAAATAAAATTAATCATTTACTACACACAGTTTTAGAAAATTAGATTTTTCGTATTTTTACAAAGGGCAGACAACTCTTCCAAAAAGTCTTAAGTGCAAAAAGGTCAGTTTCTAATCATTTACCAGTCGTGTGAATTTCATCTGCTTCACTTTCATCATTATTTAACAATAAACTTTTATGTTGATCTAAATCCTTCAAAATTGTTCATTATCCTTTCATTAAACAGGGAATACCTTAATATCAAGTTCAAAACCGAACAGCAGAGTATAAATTCTTTCTTCAACCATATGGTTTTCCTTTGTTTGTCGAAATGGCTTGAGTAACTACATTTTTGCGCTGATTGTCAATGTTTAGGTTTTTCAGTAGATCCACCTACGAGATCTCGCGATAACAAGCATGGCGGAGCAGACGAAAAATTTTGCATTCTGTACATGATATTTAATGAAAAACACCTTTATTAGACATGCCCGAGCACAAAGTTCGTACTCCTTTTGGTGTAAACAACAACTGGGACTAAAACAAGGAGCTTATTATCGGTTATTCATAAAATTATTTTGCACCATTACCAAGATCCTATGGAATTGTAGCCCTATCCCAAAAACGTCAGGAAAAAAAAAAATTGGATAGGGCTACATTATTGCAGCTAGTGTGACACACACTCAACATGATGAAAATTGTTTCTATGAAATACTTCTCATTACCAGCTCATTAGAGTTATCGCGCCTTGATGACTCTTGTGCGTCATTGGTAAGAAAATGCACAAGTCTCGCGAGCAAGTGCGAGATTACTGGGACATAAACGAAACGTTCATAGCAACTACCTCCCCCCCCCCCTTTTTTTTAAGTTAAAGTACATTGTGTATCTTTAAATAAAATAACCATTGGTCAAACTGCATTTTTTAAATATTCTAACACTAGTTTATCAAGGATGTTACGTGTTTTTTAAACTCTACTACACCTAATTTAAAAATTCCAAACAACGATGTTCTCTGTCCTAAGTCAATCAATATTTTGTCATTTTCAAAATAGCTTAGATGCAGTTTGGAAACGCATTTGTTGTGTTAATTAGTGTTATAAACGTCTTAAAAAATGCAATTTGGCAAATATATAACTTATTCTAAAATATTGGAAAATGAGAGAGAGAGAGAGGAGGGGGGGGGGGGGGGGTGGTACATGAACGATTACAAAGTCCATGCCCATATGAACCTGTCCAAATTGTATGATAAAATGGAATGTCTTCATAGTCTGACAGAATAATTCTAATAACATATGAATCCCATTAATTACAAGAAAAGTTATTGTGTCGGATGTGCATTTTGGTTTTTCCCTTCACAGTTCTTCTTGCGATTGATGCTTTATATCGGTTAGATTTGGCAGATCCTTCACATAGTTTAATAAGTTTGTCTGTTTTCTTGTAAGAATAATCAATTCCTAAATTTGCCTTTAGAATTTTAATCAGTGTCGTGGTTTGCAGTCGGTTATAATATGTATTCGATACCATAATTTATATTACGTATGCCTAAGTAATGTTTACGTATGTTGTCCCGGTAGCACGACTTTACGCGCCTTTAATTTGAAGAGTTCCACTAATGGAAATGATAAGTATTGACAACATAGTCAAGAAATTGCATATCAAAGTTGCTGCGTAAGAGGGAAGTAATCTGAAATCCAATACACATCGTGAGTGTTTTTGTTTTGATTAATATATTTGCAGAAGTATCAGACATTTTAGCACTTCTTCTTTCCACGTGAAACATGAAGAGATGAGCACTTTTTCTTCTTTTCACATGAAACACGAAGAGATGTACTCCATAGATGTTTTTCTCGGTTGTACGGGATATATTTACTCTCGCTAGAGAGGGATAATCACGTTTTAGCGAGGATCTTGCTATAGGGGAAGTGTTCCCAACCTGTTCATACTGGATACTTAAATGATATGTCTTACGGCATCATCGATTTTGTGTGTTGATTTCAGATGTCTGTCGGTGATATCTCGTGTGTTAATTTCAGATGTCTGTGATATCTTGTGAGTTAATTTCAGATGTCTCCAATATCTTGTGTCTTAATTTCAGATGTCTGTTTGTGATATCTGGGAAAAACATCAAAGTGTTCAATGTCAACAGTGGAGAATGCATGCATTATCTAACCGGCCATCATGATGAAGTGACCGGTGTCATTGTCAGTCCAAAGAATAAACTGCAGGTCTGTATTCAACACAGTCAACATGTTTATCTGTTATTTACAGGTCGTTATTCAGAACACTTGCAATTAACAGAAAATGACCAATCCCTAAACACTCTTTAATAACTATAAGATATAAATAAACTTCAAACTGATTTTAATTGAAAACGCAATTGATTAGGATTCTATGTAAAATAAACACTTCCAAAAGCGCTAATTATGCAAAGTGAATTTGTACACCTGCTTTCAATGTAGTATGACGTGGGTGTGTTGGTGAACTGTAAAGTAAAATTTGTACACCCTTTCTCTTTTCAGTCAGTGGTTAAGGGACACTGAACTGTGGGGATGTGTTTTTCGTTTCAGTCCTTCAGTCAGTGACATCCGTACATCACAGTCACAACATTGCATTATGAACAATACACAGATAAATTGTTGTCTTAGCACATCCTTCAATTTAGTTAAATAAAACTACACATTATTGTGCTGATCTGGAATTTTGACTGTTCATGACAGAGTTAATGGTTTTGTAAAATTTCATTTACAGCTTTTTTCCAGTTCCATAGACGAGACAATTTTACTTTGGGACTATGTTGATGGAGTCCAGTTAAAAGTATGTAAATTTTTACAAAGGTGTTTACAATTACATCTGCTAACCTGATTAAAATCCTACTGATGTAATCTGTTCTTCCAGAGATACTCCCTCCATGCTCCACTGCACGGCCTTGTTGGGTTTGCAAAAGATGAGACAAACTTATTTGTTATGGTTCATCGCAATCCTAAAGGAATAGACATACGAGACAAGAATATTAAACATTGTAAGTAACACATTGGATAATCATACATCATCAGTACCATGTGGTTCCTCACATTATCACCCGTGAGATCAACTTTACCTGTGTGAGACAGTCATGTGAGATTAATAGAATCCTTCATTAGTACAAGTGTTGGATAGGCAAATTCCACCGAGGGGACAAGATTCGCAGTCTAGAATGAGGCTTTGCCGAATTCTAGACAGCGAATCTTCTTCCAGAGGTGGGATTTCCCTATTCCACATGAGTAAATAATGAAGGATTATTTTTCTCACATTTTACATTCCATTAAAAATAATTCATTATTTACTCATGTGGGATAGGGAAATTCCACCTCTGGAACAAGATTCACTGTCTAGGACTCGGCAAAGCCTCATTCTAGACTGCGAATCTTGTCCCCTCGGTGGAATTCCCCTATCCCACACTCATACTAGTCTCATGCTTTACATGCGAGTCTCACGGTTTTCGAGTCCATCTCATGCTCTCCACACAATTAACAAATTCTCATGCTTTCTCAAACTTCAGAATAAAAAATGCCCCTGTGTGTCTTTAAGATTGTCATGTTTCTATGAAGCCATAAACGCATACCCGTCATCCACAGGTAATCTGCATATATATGCCTAGATATTATTGTCATCAATCATTGTAATTACCAGAGTATATTCAACAATTCGTGGCATATTTGATGAGTGGTTGTCTCAATTCAAAGCAGCAACACACATTGCTGTTTTTCGGCTTGCATATCAAGGAAACGTGCATTTCATCATTATGATGATACGTAGGAGAATGTTGTGAAGGGAAATAACTCTTTTTTATGGAAAAACTTTGTCCTCATATTAAAATTGGAAAAGAAACTTTCACTCCTATTTTGAAATTATTTTCAGATTATGATGTTTGTGAGTTTGACCCCAAATCAGGGTCTTTGGACATGAGGCTTAAAACGATTGTAAACCGAAAGCTTGTTGGTGTTGGTGCCAAGGTAAGTGTGATTTGAACATTTTCCAAATGGCAAATATAAGTACATGCTAGATCAGTGAGGCCAAATTTAAAAAAAAGAAAGATTTTAGGAACTCTTCTATCTAAATTTTTGTTTTTTTATTTTTCTTCTGATTTTAGAGAGGACTGGGTCTGTGAATCAATTTCTGATATGAATAAGAAAAAATTTAAAACATTGAAAAACAAGTTATGTCTCAGTGCGTACAAAATACATTATCCAGAGTACTAGTAGAATTACAGAAGTTTCTCAAAGAATTTCAGTGAATAAACAAACTTTTATAACTTTTATTTTCTGCTATAGATCTTCATTGTTTTTTGAACTTGTAAACCTGAACATAAATCATGCTGGCCTCATTATTTGGTCCCAAGGTAAAGTGAATACCTAAATGTGGTCTAACATCTGTCAGTTCTAGTTGTAACTATGGATACAATCTAAATGTGGCGTATCATCTGCCAGTTCTAGTTGTAACTATGGATACAATCTAAATGTGGCCAATCATCTGTCAGTTCTAGTTGTAATTATCGAGACAATGTAAGTTTGGATTAGTCTTATTCGACACAATGTAATTTTGGATTACAGTCTTATTGATACAATGTAAGTTTGGATTACGGTCTTATTGATACATATATATTATTAGTACAGTAACTTGATCCGAAGAGTTGGATCACGTCGAGTTGACAGGCGCGGTTCATCAGATCACATGAGACGCGAAGTGTCGAGTTTGATCTGATGATTCGCTTCTGTCAACTCGACGTGATCCAACTCTTCGGATCAAGTTACTGTAGTAATGATAAATTTATTATATACCCCCTTCTGCATTTTAAATCCACATTTATACGATAATAAATGTAATCCACAGACATACCATAAAATTATGTTTTGTGCACGCAGTTTTGTTTTGTGACACGGTCAATATTTTCCATAAATAACGTTGCATTGTTGCATTGTGATGGCATCAGTTTCAGAGGATACTGATACGGAATCAGAAAACCAGTGTGGTGATCCGGAAAACCGGATCACACGCTGTGAAATCCACAGTATCAAAGAGCGATACGTTGATGGATATATAATAAAATGTAAGTTTGGATTACAGTCTTATCGATACAATGTAAGTTTGGATTACAGTCTTATCGATACAATGTAAGTTTGGATTACAGTCTTATCGATACAATGTAATTTTGGATTACAGTCTTATCGATACAATGTAATTTTGGATTAATACAGTCTTATCGATACAATGTAATTTCGGATTAATACAGTCTTATCGATACAATGTAATTTTGGATTACAGTCTTATTTGATACAATGTAATTTTGGATAACTGTCTTACATTAGATTGAGTTTGCTATCAGATCATCCATTTGATAGATCTTTATGTGCAATACACATTACATGTATATTATTACTACAGTAACTTCTGAAGAGTCCGATCACGTTGAGTTGACAGGCGTGGATCATCAGATCATATTCAACGCTTCGTGCCTCGTTTGATCTGATGATTCGTGCCTGTCAACGAGACGTGATCCAACTCTATAGATCAAGTTACTGTAGTAATGATAAATTTATTATATACACCCTTATGTATTTTTAAATCCATATTTGTAAGATAATGAATGTAATCTGAATTATCCAAAACACAGACATACCTTGAAATACACAGTTTTGTTTGTGATGCAATCAATATTTTTCACAAAAAACGTTTGCATTTATGTATTGTGACATCATCAGTTTCATAGCAATCTGATTAAAATCAGATCCTCGATCCGCTCCTCTTTCTTCATCTTGTCGCTATAAGAAAAAAAAAAAGATGAAGAAAGAGGAGCGGATCGAGGATCTGGTTCTAATCAGATTGAGTTTCATAGAATACTGGTACGGAATCAGAAAACCACAGTGTGATGATCCGGAAAATCGGATCCTCTCTGTGAAATCAACAGTATCATAAACAATAATATTGATGGGTATAAAATGAATCTTTATCCTTAGATGAAATAAGTTCATGTGTTTATAACAGTACATGGTTTTAAAAGTCTGACTGCATGCAGTATTACTGAATTACTGAAACTATTTTAGGGAAGGTACTTGGTGGCAGCAAAGAAGAAAAAAGTCTTCATTTATGACTGCAGGAAGTGTGAAATTTTTAGGTAAGTTCTAGTAGGACAGTTTTGTTTCTAACACTATTACACAAAAGTGGGGGAAAAAAATAAATCGGCACAAAATAAATTGATGTTGGGTATTGTCATGATGCCTAACTCTTGCCGGTCTGATGTTGGGGGTACTGTCACGATGCCTAACTCTCGCCGGTCTGATGTTGGGTACTGTCACGATGCCTGACTCTCGCCGGTCTGATGTTAATGTGTCCGATATCGATTTAAATGAAGTATATAATGATAGACTGCGATAACACTAGATTATGCCGGTAATTATGCAATCACAGTAAAACATGTGCATCATCTGCAAAATATATATAAGTACATCTTCCACTGTCATTCATGTTTATTTATTACTTGAAATGACTTATTTAAAACGTTTTGTAATCTATGCATAAGTAAACGATGGTGTGATATCAAAATTTACCAAGCAAAATTACACAATATTTTTAGCAAATATTTCAATGTATCTGTACCTTTTGAGATCTGTAGCCGAAAAGAATGCGTATAGCTGAAGGAAACCTGACCATTTAAACAGGATACTATTAAAGCCATCCAAGCCCGACTGAAATAAGTACTGCTTGTACCCAAAAGCAAATTGTTTTTCTTGTGAAATAAAGACTTCTATTTTGTATATTATAGTAAAAAATGCTAATATTTCTTTTGTTAACACCATACATATATAACTAAGAATATCCCACCCCAGGTCCACACAGGAATAGATGATAAAAATTGATGTCTGCATTTCAATTGTCAATCTTTGCAATTGTTGGTCAAAACTTTAAAAAATTCTTAAAAGAATTTATGTCCAGATATTTTTTGATATAATTTAAATTTCATTTCATCATAATGAGAGCAAAATTGACTTCAAAATGATTTTTTAAACAAAATATTTATATCAAAATGTTTTCAATGAAATATTATGTAGTGCAAAGTAAGTTGACTCAATTATGATACTGTGCTGTATGTGGGAAGAAATTTAACAAATGCTTGAAATTGTAAGAATATACATGTATATTTCAATGGGGATCAAAGTTAGAATAGGTCCTCAGTGCCCCCTTGCTTTTCTTACAAGGCAACTAAATGGGACAATTATTTCCTTGGGATGAGATTGCAAAAACGGAGGTCCCGTGTCACAGCAGGTGTTGCACGATAATGATCCCTCCCTGCTCAAAGGCCGTAAGCGTCGAGCATAGGCCTAAATTTTGCAGCCCTTCACCAGCAATGGTGACGTCTCTATATGAGTGATAGATTCTTAAGAAGGACATTTTAAAAACAATATACATTCAATCAATGTATAAGAATTTTGAAATGTTATGATTATATCTGGTACATGTATATACATGTATGTATTGTGTGTGTGCATGCATGTATGTATCACAAGAACTGAATTTCCATGACTCATTAATACTCTATAAAAAACTAGTACATTTAGAACCTACAAGATTATTTTATAAATGAATTGTTTTATTCTTCAGACACAGTTTGAGTGATGATTTTGATAAAGCTATAACATGTGTGACTTGTCATCCGACTGAAGATTGCTTTGTGACTGGGTGTCAAAATGGCAAGATTATTTTATAAATGAATTGTTTTATTCTTCAGGCACAGTTTGAGTGATGATTTTGATAAAGCTATAACATGTGTGACTTGTCATCCGACTGAAGATTGCTTTGTGACTGGGTGTCAAAATGGCAAGATTATTCACTGGTAAGTTTGTGGAAATCTGTGAAAATAGAAAATGTCTAAAAAAGTGAAAACGAAGAAATATAAAAATCTCCGTTATTATTGGTTGCTGGAGCAGCAGATGCGTTTGTGGTTGTGTTAGAAAGTGTGCAAGGGGAAATGAGAAACCTTGAGCTTTTCTGATCACCCGTCGTCCGTCTGTATGTCTGTAAATTTTTTGTCACATTTTCGACTTCTTCTCCAGAACCAATTGGCCAATTTTAACCAAACTTTGCACAGAGCATCCCTAGGTGAAGGAGATTCAAGTTTGTTCAAATGAAAGGTTATGCCTCATTTAAAGAGGAGATAATTGTGAAAATGCAAAAATGGGATGGGACCATTTAAAAATCTTCTTCTCAAGAACCACTGGACCAGGCAAGTTAAAATTTACTGGAAAGCTTCCTAACGTAGTGCGAATTCAAGTTTCTTAAAATCATGTCACATCAAGGGTAAGATGGGGCCACAATAGGGGATCAAAAGTTTTAAATGCAAATAAATAGGGACAGTCTTTTAAGATCTTCTCAAGAACTACTGGGCCAGAAAAGTTGAAATTTTCTTGAAAGCATAGTCCAGATTCAAGTTTGTTAAAATCATGCCCCCCCCCCCCCCCCCCCCCCCCAAGGATAGGGGTGGGGCCACAATAGAGGATCAAAGTTTCATGTGTTGATATATATGTGAAATGTTTTTTTTAAAGATCTCTTGAACTATCTAATTTAATTTAGGGCTTTTATATTTTAAGTTGGATGAGATCTGTGTATATTTTCTCTGAATTCCTCTGATGTACAAGTAGCACTTGTAAATTTAAGATCTTTTGAGGCATGTCACATGCTGGTATTTCAAGTTCTGCTGCAATTCTAACCAGACACATCCAATATTGAAACCTAAAATATGGATATTTCATACATTTATATATTTATTTTTTGAAAACTCTCAAGTGCTCTTGGCAAGCTTACAAAAATGATAGTACATGTTTTTATGCCCTTTTTAAAGTGGGTTTATAATAACATTCCAATCAAATTGTATTAAATTTGTTTCCATCTTTAGTTCACCTGAGTGACTATGGTAACCTATGATTGTCATTGGTGTTCGTCCGCTGTCATGCGTCGTCCGTCAACAACTTTTTCTTAAAAACTATGAGGCCAATTATTACCATTTTTGCTGTAAAGCTTCTTTAGGATAAGAGGAATGTAAATTGTGAAATTTTATATCTTTGCTCACCTAGGGTCTCATGGGTGGGACCAAAACTGTAAAAAAAAAAAAAAAAAAAATGTCAGATTTTCATAAATCTTTTTTACTCTCACACTTGTGGGAGAAAAACCAAATGCATGATTTTAAGACCTTTACCAAAATTGTGAGATTCATTGCCTCTTGGTCAGGGTTTTTTGTTGTAAGGTGGAGCGGATATGGCCATATGATATATTAAATCTTAGAAAATCTTTTTTATTCTCAGATGTGAGAAAAACTAAATGCATGGAAATATGTTGTCCATGAAGATCTCTACCTACAATGGCTAAATCGTGTGTTAACTTGGCCATATTATAGTATGTTTTCTCTTCTAGAAAGTCTTCTCTCATTTACTGTGCATTGTAAGTTTGCAGCAATAAACTGTAAGTGCATTGTAGGTTTGCAGCAATAAACTGTAAGTGCATTGTTGCTGTCTACTTAAATTGAATATTTCATTACCCCCGGTGCAGGGGCACTGGTTCCTGGGGGAAGGGGGAGGCAAAATGGTCAAAGAGTATATAATTTTCTTTTGTTCTTCTTATGTTCAATGAAAGATGAATACACATTTGGAGGAGATGATACAGGATATAGCTGTCTACAAAAATTAGAGAGGGGGGTGTCAATTGAATAAGGTCTGATTCTTGTAATTTAGTCATGGTCTCCCAGTTAACATTGGGGGAGGAATTGTCTATCTCTTTTCTGTTTATATTTCTATTTTGAAATTTTACATTTTTTTTTTTTCCGTCTCTTTTGAATTCTTGATTTTAGTGATGGTCTGACAACAGATCATTTCAAACCACAGATCATGTCACTGAAAGTGTGCTGCTGAACTTTCTCAAAATTTAGAAGCACAAACCCGACGGACCTGTGGTTTTGATATTTTAAAAAGCCAGGCCGATATTACTGGTCTTAGTCTTCAGACCACCGGTTAATTTCGAAAATTGTTATAATTGAAATGGCTACAGTTGAAATATCTACAGTTGAATGGTTGTTGTTGAATGGCTACAGTTGAATGGTTGTTGTTGAATGGCTACAGTTGAATGGTTGCTGTTGAAATGGTTACAGTTGAATGGTTGCTGTTGAAATGGCTACAATTGAATGGTTGTTGTTGAATGGTTGCTGTTGAATGGCTACAGTTGAATGGTTGTTGTTGAATGGTTGCTGTTGAAATGGCTACAATTGAATGGTTGTTGTTGAATGGTTACAATTGAATGGTTGTTGTTGAATGGTTGTTGTTGAATGGTTGTTGTTGAATGGTTGTTGTTGAATGGCTACAGTTGAATGGTTGCTGTTGAAATAAATGGTTACTGTTCACTCAGTCTAAAATCACATGACACTCGGTTAATGGAGCTCTCTCTACATCTTTTGAAAAAGGTGGAATTTCTTGACGAAGAATGAAGTTGTGAAATCGGTCTACAGCTGGCATGCTCTGTCCGTGTTAGATCTACAATTCACTGACGAAGGTAAGACACAAAATTATAATGTCCAAATAAAAAAAAGAAGATATATCGCTTGTTTAAGGAGGTACTCTACATTGTCTAATGGCTGACTGACTTCCTTTTAAAACATGGATGAAAATTATTTGCCTGTTCATTTCAATCAGGTGTTTTCCGCATCATGTTTTTTTCTTTAAATCCTAAAACAGCATATTAAATTTACACACAAATCAAATCTTCACTATTTCAAAGTCATAGCAAAAATATAATTCATGATTACTTAAAACTTATGAAGGAATTGGGAAAAAATCCAGCATTTGCATGTACATAACTGTTGATTTTTAATGCAATGAATTCATTCGATGAAACGATTTACATGATTTCTGAGTTACCGTTGCAAATCTCTATATGGATGATATTCCTGCTTCTCAAAATCCATCTCTGACGATTTTTGGGTTTTGTTCAATGTAGTCTTAGAGCTTTGTCAGCCATTTCGCTCCAAGTGGCTTCATCCGGGTGAGAGATAGATTGACCTTCACCTCGTCAATTTCGGAAGACTTGCTCAGCTGATCACACACCTGTGCTGCATACCATTTTTCAAAAACAAGTTTGCACTTCTATTTACACTCGAGTAACTATGTACAATTTGGCAGTAGAGTAACGTAAATCACTGTTCGTGATCTTCACCTTTCATAGTAACGCAAATGAATTGATTTGCAGAATATTTTGCAGTGAACTCTGACAATATATCAGCTGGACAAAGCTCCAGAGATTGTTGCTGTAATGCAAAATATTTATCAATAATTGTTTTCAGAGTTTAAAACAGTCATAAACGATGTGCCGTTTCATGTATGAGTAGCTCAGGTATAATTACACATTGATTGAAGCAAGGAACATGGCCCATTTTTATTAAATAAGGAGGTTTACATACCTGTTATCTGGTGCTTGGGAGGGGGGGACAAAGCACACTGAACACAGAATTTTCACCTTACTATAACCTGTATACTATATAACTCTATCTCAAAAACAAAACTTTGTATCAAATTATCAAATTTACGCGGATTTACTTTCCACGATTCGGAAATCGTTATGAACAAAGTGGAAATTGGATACACGCTGAAAAAACCTGATGTACGGTATTATTGCCTATCTGAGTTGCTCAATTGGTTAGCTTGTCGACTGCTGAATTGTAGATCATGTAGATCGTGGGTTTGAGTTCAGCAAAGGTTTTAGATTTTTTTCAGACCACTATCAACTAAAACTGCAATTTTTTGACAAGTAAATAATCAAAGTGAATTTGAAAGTTTTTAATTTCAAAATATTGTTGCACATATCCTCCTCTTTTCATCCATATCAAATTTCGTCCTTAAAACAAGGAAATAGACAAATATGAAAGTAAATCAGAATTTTATAGTAAGAAATAAGTATCAATTAATTTGATTTTTATTATTGAAAAGATGAGAAAAGTAAGGAGAATGTTAAGTAATTTATGTTTTTTGTTTGTATATTTAAAGTTCAGTTTAAACTATTCACCTCTGAAGTGATTATGATTTTCAGGTTCACAGTTATTAAGTGGAGGTCATGAGTGTGTGTTAGTGAAATGGCAATATAACTCCAAAGAGAGAGAATTTCTTCCCCGTTTGAGGGCCCCAATAGGCCATGTGGTCTGTTCCCCTGACAACCAAGTGTTTGCCACCTGTCACCAAGACAACTGTAAGTATGTTATGCATCTTCAAAAATTACTCACAGATACAGAAAGATTTCAGATGCAGTGTGATCCTCTTAATCCAAAATAACAAGAGGTCATCCACACAATTCATGTACAAAGTATATTTATGAAGTTGATCCCAAGTGATTACATGTACAAATATATGAATATATGGTGCCACAATTATACATATATATATACTATCCCAACATATCCGGAAAGAACTACGCAAGTTAACTCTGGATTCCCACCTACATTTTCAACTTGTATATTTTCAAAAGTTTTCAATTGTATGGTAGCATGTGAACATATGATAGGGTTGTATGGTATTATGTGAACATATGATAGGGTTGTATGGTATTACATTGTATGTGAACATATGTTTGGGTTGTATGGTAGCATGTGAACATACATTAGTGTTGTATGGTAGCATGTAAACATATGTTTGTGTTGTAAGGTTTTTTCTGTTCGAGATCCTCTCCTTTCTTTTGCTAATGCATATGCAGTGATTGTAAAATTCAAATTATCTTGGTTTTAAATTCTGAATCATTTTGTTATTTTTGACGATTTATTTAAGTTAGTAAATTAACGGTCATAGATAAAAAATAGGTTCAAATTTGAAAAGTATGTTCTAAAAGACAGCTCTCTCCCAAATAATCGAGTCCACAATTATTATATAGTAGTATAGATATATGAATGTCCTCTGTTCCTTTATGGTCGTGTAAAGGATGAAATTTTTTGAGGGACTTTGTTGTTATGGGAGTAATATAGGACAATGGGGGGGGGGGGGGGGGGGGGGGGTGTAGTTAGTAACCCCGGGCTACATGTAAAGCTGATACACTGTATACGGGTCCAAATATGTGCAGGTGTAAGGGGAATACTCTAGGATAATACCTTATTATTCTCTAGCCCCAAACATGTCACTGAAAAATAAAGTTTAAAGTTTTTGTCAGGGCCATAACTTAATATAATGGATTAGAAGCTCCTACACATGAGTTGTGTATAGCCAGAGGGTGTGTCATGACCCTGACCCAATGTTATTTATTAAGGTCAATGAAAGTTTGATATTTTTGTCTGATGTGACATTCAAATATGCTTTAATTTAAATATACTCCAATTTGAATGAACCTTGGGGGTTTGTATTTTCTAATACCTTTGTATAGGTGTGAACCTGATTTCTAATACCTTTGTATAGGTGTGTACCAGTGCTCCCACTGGACCAGAATTCCCTTTCGCCACTTTTTCGGGGAGTGGCGCGGCACAAATAATCACATGCTTTATAATTATTTCCATCATATTATTTTATTCATTACACTTATTTTAGCATTTTGAATCAGTTACATTACTTAATCATATCCAGCTACCATACCTAAACACTTCTTTCTGAAATAATAAGAAGTTGATTTGTTTGATAAATTCTATTATGGAAATCAAAAATCAGATAATAAATCATATAAATATAAACTTCATGATGCTACACCCCTCAGTGAAAACATTGTGTACATTGGCTGAAATGCAGATGTCACAAAACATCAAGCCCAATTTAGAGTCGTATCTCAACCATTCCCTATTAAATTTCCGTTTTTGTATGGAAGATTTTGCAATTTGGACAGAATCAGATGGGGTTGACTGTAAAGCCAAACATAGATATTTTTTTAATTTTAGACTGACTAGGGTCAGAAGCTACAAGTTTACTGTCAAAATAGAATGGGGTGCGTAGTCTTATGAGATTAGAATTTTTATACTGTTGTGCACCGAACTTCAAAGAAAATTATTTATTAAAATTGCTATGTCCATATCAATGGTGACCGACCGCATTGTTTATGAAATATTCGAACTAAAATCAAACACATCAAAATCAAAATCTTGTAATCAACGAGTTTGGCCGCAAAAACAAACAATTGATGTATTCATATATACATTTTACACAATAATACGGCCAATTTAATTACCGGTCGGTTCTCTGGTTAATGTGGAGATGATAACACGATAATGTATGACTTTAAATGTTAAACAATTGACCACAGCAGGGTAAACAGCTGTCGATGTACTTTATTACATAATCACCGACTTTTTTGCAGCCATAAATTACCTGAGGCTGTGACCAGCTCTGTGTGCACTGGAGCGACGCGAGATTTCCAGTCGCACGCGTTGACTGAATAAACAGATTTTGACTGCATAAACAAACAGGCGATGTGTCACTGACAAAGGATTAAAAATACAATTTATTGCAAAAAGGGATTTGCGCCACTTTCAATTTTTTTTCGCCATTTTTGAAAAAAAATTCGCCATTGGCGAAAATGGCGAAGCCCAGCTCGAGCACTGGTGTGTACCTGATTTCTGATACCTTTGTATAGGTGTGAACCTGATTTCTAATACCTTTGTATAGGTGTGAACCTGATTCTAATACCTTTGTATAGGTGTGAACCTGATTTCTAATACCTTTGTATAGGTGTGAACCTGATTTCTAATACCTTTGTATAGGTGTGAACCTGATTCTAATACCTTTGTATAGGTGTGAACCTGATTTCTGATACCTTTGTATAGGTGTGAACCTGATTTCTAATACCTTTGTATAGGTGTGAACCTGATTTCTAATACCTTTGTATAGGTGTGAACCTGATTTCTAATACCTTTGTATAGGTGTGAACCTGATTTCTGATACCTTTGTATAGGTGTGAACCTGATTTCTAATACCTTTGTATAGGTGTGAACCTGATTTCTAATACCTTTGAGCTGCTCCATGTGATTGATGGTTTGTCGCTGTGTCACCTACATACTCAGTTGTGGGTCAGACTGTCTGTTCGTCTCTTATATGACCCAAGGACAAAGGCACTAGTTACCAATGGACGGGTTGGACACTTGCAGTTCTATTCCATTGAGGCGGATAAACAGCTGTATGATGTAAGTTTCAATTCCTCAAATATTGGGGACATGCATTTTTGTTTCTAACTTTAGGCATACATGTTGATATACAAGATGATATTGATTAAACATTGCAAAACTGAGAGGTCAAGGTCATAGTTATTACCAGTTTAAGGTCAGTGGTCAAATTTGTTCCCTTAGGACTTGGCCACAATGATTATTGCTTGTCACAATCTAAATTATGTATGAATGCCATTGATTCATAGAATTTTTAGGTCAACTCAGGTGACCTATTGCAATTGGTTAGCATCCGTTGTGCGTTAATAATTGAACATTTTTAACTACTTGATAACTGCCATTCGAATTCTTTTCAAATTCGTATGAAGCATGTTTGGAACAAGGGGGACATAAATTGAAAAGCTTTTGTATCTGGATATTGTTTTATTTGTGTACTTCTGTATCTGGATATTGTTTTATTTGTGTACTTCTGTATCTGGATATTGTTTTATTTGTTTACTTCTGTATCTGGATATTGTTTTATTTGTGTACTTCTGTAGTTGGATATTGTTTTATTTGTTTACTTCTGTATCTGGATATTGTTTTATTTGTGTACTTCTGTATCTGGATATTGTTTTATTTGTGTACTTCTGTAGCTGGATATTGTTTTATTTGTTTACTTCTGTAGCTGGATATTGTTTTGTTTACTTCTGTAGCTGGATATTGTTTTATTTGTGTACTTCTGTATCTGGACATTGTTTTATTTGTGTACTTCTGTATCTGGACATTGTTTTATTTGTGTAATTCTGTAGTTGGATATTGTTTTATTTGTGTACTTTTGTATCTGGATATTGACTTATTTGTTTACTTCTGTATCTGGATATTGTTTTATTTATGTACTTTTGTATCTGGATATTGACTTATTTGTTTACTTCTGTATCTGGATATTGTTTTATTTATGTACTTTTGTATCTGGATATTGTTTTATTTGTGTACTTTTGTATCTGGATATTGACTTATTTGTTTACTTCTGTATCTGGATATTGTTTTATTTATGTACTTTTGTATCTGGATATTGACTTATTTGTTTACTTCTGTATCTGGATATTGTTTTATTTATGTACTTTTGTATCTGGATATTGTTTTATTTGTGTACTTTTGTATCTGGATATTGTTTTATTTGTGTACTTCTGTAGCTGGATATTGATTTATTTGTGTACTTCTGTATCTGGATATTGTTTTATTTGTGTACTTCTGTATCTGGACATTGTTTTATTTGTGTACTTCTGTAGCTGGATATTGTTTTATTTGTGTACTTTTGTATCTGGATATTGTTTTATTTGTGTAATTCTGTAGTTGGATATTGTTTTATTTGTGTACTTTTGTATCTGGATATTGATTTATTTGTGTACTTTTGTATCTGGATATTGTTTTATTTGTGTACTTTTGTATCTGGATATTGATTTATTTGTGTACTTTTGTATCTGGATATTGTTTTATTTGTTTACTTCTGTAGCTGGATATTGATTTATTTGTGTACTTCTGTAGCTGGATATTGTTTTATTTGTTTACTTCTGTATCTGGACATTGTTTTATTTGTGTACTTTTGTATTTGGATATTGTTTTATTTGTGTACTTCTGTATCTGGATATTGACTTATTTGTGTTCTTCTGTAGCTGGATATTGTCCAGGAGAATTACACATCACCAGAAGACCTCTCCAAACCATTATACCCAACAGAGGTAACCAATGCTGCTTTCAGTAGTCAGGGGGAGTGGTTAGCCACGGTGGACGTTTGGGACGATGGGGTTATGTCCCCTGATATACAGCTCAAGTTTTGGATGTATCAGGAGGAATCACAAGAGTAAGTGCATACTGCCAGCGTTTACAATATCTTCTGTATACTGCCAGCGTTCACAAGAGTAAGTGCATACTGCCAGCGTTCACAATGTCTTCTGTATACTGCCAGCATTCACAATGTCTACTGCATACTGCCAGCATTTACAATATCTTCTGTATAATGCGGGCGTTCACAATATCTTGTGCATACTGCCAGTGTTTACAATATCTTCTGTATACTGCCAGTGTTCACAATGTCTTCTGTATACTGCCAGCATTCACAATGTCTTCTGTATACTGCCAGCGTTCACAATATCTACTGTATACTGCCAGCGTTCACAAGAGTAAGTGCATACTGCCAGCATTCACAATATCTACTGTATACTGCGGGCGTTCACAATATCTTGTGTATACTGCCAGTGTTTACAATATCTTCTGTATACTGCCAGTGTTCACAATGTCTTCTGTATACTGCCAGCATTCACAATGTCTTCTGTATACTGCCAGCGTTCACAATATCTACTGTATACTGCCAGCGTTTACAATATCTTGTGTAGACTGCCGGTGTTTACAATATCTTCTGTATACTGCTGGCGTTTACAATATCTTGTGTATACTGCCAGCATTCACAATATCTTGTGTATACTGCCAGCGTTTACAATGTCTTCTGTATACTGCCAACATTCACAATATCTTGTGGATACTGCTGGCGTTCATGATATCTTGTGTATACTGCCAGTGTTCACAATATCTTCTGTATACTGCCAGCGTTTACAATATCTTCTGTATACTGCCAGCGTTCACAATATCTTCTGTATACTGCCAGTGTTTACAATATCTTCTGTATACTGCCAGCATTTACAATATCTTCTGTATACTGCCAGTGTTTACAATATTTTGTGTATACTGCGGGCGTTCACAATATCTTGTGTATACTGCCAGCGTTCACAATATCTTGTGTAGACTGCCAGCATTCACAATATCTTGTGTAGACTGCTGACATTCATAATATCTTGTGTAGACTGCCGGCGTTCACAATATCTTGTGTAGACTGCCGGCATTCACAATATCTTGTGTAGACTGCCGGCATTCACAATATCTTGTGTAGACTGCTGACATTCACAATATCTTGTGTAGACTGCTGACATTCACAATATCTTGTGTAGACTGCTAACATTCACAATATCTTGTGTAGACTGCCGGCGTTCACAATATCTTGTGTAGACTGCTGGCGTTCACAATATCTTGTGTAGACTGCTGACATTCACAATATCTTGTGTAGACTGCTAACATTCACAATATCTTGTGTAGACTGCCGGCGTTCACATTATCTTGTGTAGACTGCCGGCGTTCACAATATCTTGTGTAAACTGCCTGCATTCACAATATCTTGTGTAGACTGCCGGCGTTCACAATATCTTGTGTAGACTGCCGACGTTCACAATATGTTGTGTAGACTGCTGGCGTTCACAATATCTTGTGTAGACTGCCGGCGTTCACAATATCTTGTGTAGACTGCCGACGTTCACAATATCTGTATTTTATAGGTATATTGGTATCTATTTTATAGGTATATCCAGTCTGTATTTTAAAAGTATCTTGTATGTATTGTATAGGTGTACTCTGTCTGTATTTTAATATCTTGTATGTATTGTATAGGTGTACTCTGTCTGTATTTTAATATCTTGTATGTATTGTATAGGTGTACTCTGTCTGTATTTTAATATCTTGTATGTATTGTATAGGTGTATTCTGTCTGTATTTTAATATCTTGTATGTATTGTATAGGTGTATTCTGTCTGTATTTTATAGGTATATCCTGAACACAATTGTTCATTATCCCCATGACAAGAAAGTGGTTGACTTAAAGTTCCGTCCCCATGGTGATGACCTTGATGTGGTCCCCACTGTAGTGACATCTGGTGGTGATGGCAAGTTCAAAACATGGACTTGTGTGGATGATTCTGATATTTACAGTGAGTGTTGGATAGGGTAGATTAGCATTGAAAAACTTTTATTTTGAAGACATCACTTTTCAGTGAGCTATTGATTTGAACCTATTTTATTGTATATATGTGTTCAATATACAAAAGGAAACAAGTTCTCACAACTTCCGAGGTCCTTTCTTGATGTTGCTATCTAGTGCAATAGTGGGCTATAATAGTGGGCTATTGTGACACTTGTACAAGAGTGGGCTATTGTGACACTCTTACATGGAAAACTCTTGCTCCATTTTGATTCTGCCTGTTAGAGGTCAAATTCAAACTTCAGGAGAAAGAATTATAATATGAAACATACATGTACATAACACAGATTCTCTGATAATGCTTACTGAAGTACGATCATCTTATAAAAGGGAAGAATACGAAGTGGATATGTCACAACGTGGGTTACTACAAAGATCGGCCGGCGGGCCCGGTGTCATTCTCAGAGGACGGATCCCTTCTGGCCGTGGGATTTTCCTCGACAGTGACGATTTGGGACACGGAAAATAATGTACTCCGGCATTGCTTCAACACTCACTCAGACGACAACCGAGATATCAAGTAAGTGTTTATTGCAGTTTCTCTGAGTTTTCTAGTCCACGATATGCAGAACTGTAAAACATAATTATTCAGGACGACGTATTTCGTGATAAGCATAATTTTTTACTATGTCTATACTTATAACCTTAGTGTATGTAAAATTTGGGGCAGTCAGAGCTGATGCACCATTTCACATAATCTTGATTTATCATCTAACCACTAGGCTACTGTAACTGGTACCATTATAAAACTTTAAATCTTTTAAAAGTGGATAAAAGGAGTAAGCATTATGACCTGTTGGCTTGTGGACAAGTGTTTCAATTTTGTGGTAACTGTAGAAGAAGTAAAGGATTCATAGCCATCCCCTCCCCCAGTTTATAGGGGAGGGGCCATCAGACATTTACCATCTTCATCTCTTCCCCCACAGTGTATAGGGGGATAGGCCATCAGCAGACATTTACCACCTTTATCCCCCAGTTAATAGGGGGAGGGGCCAAAAGTAGAAATTTACCATCTTCACCCCCCTGACAGATTATGGGGGAGGAGCCATCACCAGACATTTACCGTCTTCATCTCCTCCCCAACAGTTTATAGGGGAGGGGCCATCAGCAGACGTTTACCACCTTTATCTCCCAGTTAATAGGGGGAGGGGCCAAAAGCAGACATTTACCATCTTCGTGCTGATATTGCCAACAAATATGCAAATTCTAATTCTGTAAATCAAAATTGAGATAACTTTATTTATGCATAGTTTTGCAGTAATGGTCTTTCATGAAAATATAGTTTCCAAGAAAAAACTCTTAAATTTACAATACTTAATCAATGAATAACAATTTGTGAAAGGTTTGTCTTGTGAAAAATTACATCATGGTAGCCTCACAAAAATAAGGCCTGGTGAAATAAAAGAGATTTATGGTATTATGTTAGCATATTAAGCTATAATTAGGTATCACTGAATCAAGAAAATATAGTATAGAATAAAACTTCATATATTTCATGCATTTTAATACCACGTGTTTAGGAGTAACTTTATTTTTAATTAGATGTACAGCGTGTACATATTTAAGTGTATGCTGAGTTAAATTGGGATTTTTTTCCAGATTCTGTGAATTCGGCCATCAGTCCTGTTGTCATCTCTTGGTCAGTGTGTCCGATGATTTATTGTGTGTTTGGAACCTCCTTACCTGTGCAGGTAGATCTTGTGACTTGTTAACAGTGGTTCTGTTGTTAGAATATTATTGTTTAAAAATACAGTAGTCTAGATAAAAAAAAAACCTAGCATTTGTTGGAAAAAGATTGCAATATGGTTTTAAATCTAGCATACACATGTAGATAACAGCTGGGGTATTCATTGAGAGCTCTTTTAGCTGACTTGCTGCAATCTGCTTTTGTTTGTTCATCATTTGTTAATATTTGAACATATTCAGCCTTCTTAATTTCTATAGGGCTAATTTTGTATAGTTCCTACACTGTAAGGAGGAAGGCCAAACAAAAATTGTGAATTTTTCATCTCTAGTCCGCTTAGGATGGAGGCATCCTTCAGAGCTGAAACTTGAAAGTGATACGCAGTCTTTAAAAAATATTCTCTACTCTGGCACATCTAGGTTGGTTCATAAGTAAAAATGCATCATTCAGTTAAATTCTTCTAGACTCCTGAACATAAAGTAAACAAACAAACTGTGTACTGATAATGAGAGAAATAGTCTCTAGTGGACTTGTTAGTACTGATAATGAGAGATAGTCTCTAGTGGACTTGTTAGTACTGATAATGAGAGAAATTATTCTCTAGTGGACTTGTTAGTACTAATAATGAGAGAAATAGTCACTAGTAGACTTGTTAGTACTGATGATGAGAGAAATAGCCTGGTTTGAATCCTGTGGGAATCCGGGTTAGAATAGTTCCTCAGTACCCCTTGCTTGTCGTAAGAGGTGACTAAATGGGACAGTCCTTCGGATGAGACCGCAAAAACCGAGGTCCCGTGTCACAGCAGGTGTGGTATGATAAAGATCCCTCCCTGCTCAATGGCCATGAGTGCTGAGCAGAGGTTTAAATTTTGCAGGCCTTCACCTGCAATGGTGACATATCCATGCGAGTGAAAGATTCTTGAGAGGGATGTTAAACAATATACAACTTGAGAGGGATGTTTAACAATATACAACTTGAGAGGGATATTAAACAATATACAACCAACCAAGACAGTAAATGACGAGTTTCAGTTCAGTTACTGTTGGATGTGGCCTGCCTCAAGCAAAAAACAAAGCGCAGACTCCTTGGCATGTTTTTAACGTTGGAACATAAAATTAATATAACTTTATGTACTTTGGAAATGTGTGATATGTCCTTTAAAAATAAACAGTGAATGTAATAATTGCTGAATAATTATATTTCTACCTGTGTGTTACAGTTGTATGGAGTGTGCAAGTTGATGTTAGTGTTTTGGCCACAGATCCTTTGTCACCCTATATGGCAGTCATTGACAGTGAACAGAAATGTGAGTATGCAGCAAATGTGTGAACACTGAGAGAAACTTTGTGAATTCTAATACATGTATATACAGTTGAACTTCCATATTAAAGGAATATGTCGAAATAAGCTGAAAGTCCCAACTATATTTTCTGTATTTTAACCTCAGTATCTCAAAATTTAAGATATATGAGTTTTTTGTGAGCTCCATCCAGTTTCAGATAATGTGGTTTGTCTAAGTATGACTGTACAGTTCAAGTTGTGACCATTGTACCACTGTGCTCAAATCAAGACTATTAATAGAACATCGATTAATTGAATGAATAAAAATCTAGGCTTTCTCAAATCTTTATGTTTCACATATCTGATTCCATAAAATGGCTGAAATAATGCGAAAAGAGCGTAAAAATCAACCAATTTTCATGTCTTTTTATATTGACAAAACATTATAGCAACTTTATGTTTTAGGACAATTAAACAGACAGAACATTGCAACTTTGTGTATTATATTGACAGATCATAGCAACTTTGTGTATTATATTGACAGATCATAGCAACTTTCTGTTTTATATTGACAGAACATAGCAACTTTCTGTTTTAATTAGGACAATTAAACTGTCACAGAGAGCAGACAGAAAAATAGGAAGGAAATAAACATCAAGACTTAACAAGTCTAACAAAAATCATGAATCAAGTTATTTTGAAAAAAGATATTTTACAATGGTCTCATTAGCTGTGTTGTTTTGTGGTATGTATTTTGTTCCGAATTCCATTTCAGTGTATGTCTTTAAGCCCTCCAGTTCAGACATTGTCTATTCCAAACCTTTAATATCCAAGTCGCCTGTCACGTGTGCAATATTCATACCTCAAACAAAAGGTTCCACAAAAGGGAAACAACTAGAATGGCAGACCTCATCACAGCTCTATTTCTTTAATGAAGAGCAAGAACTTCAAACTGTGGTTAATGAAGAGGAGGAAGAGAAACGGAGCAGCCTAGACCCGGTAAGTGTGTTTACAGTGCTAGCTGTATACATAATAGCGCTGTAGACATAAAAAACAAGAAGGAAATTTAAATCATGCATTGTCCTTTTTATGAACGATATTTGTCTTTTTTGGTCACCTGAGTCACTCAGATGATCTATTGCTATTGGTCTGTGTCGACCTCTTGATAATCCAATTCTTTCAAATTTGATATGAAGAATCTTTTAAGTCAAGGGTTCGACATAAATTTCAGGACTCACCCCTTGGGTCTTTGAGACACGTTAAAAGTTTCCAAAAATTGACCAATTGTAAAAAATCTTCTCTACAACCAATACAGGGGTGTGATTTTTCCTCTTTTCAGAGGAAATCCTCTGATTTGCTCAATTTTCAAAAAAATGAAACACTCTGGATCTAAAGTGGCAGAAAATGATATTTTTCCAGGTAGGGTGAGGTGTTTTCCTCCCTTTTGGACCAGTTTTCCTCTGATTTGTGAGGAATTCAGTCACATCCCTGCCAATATCATGTATTATTTTAAGAAAATCTAAATGAATATAGTGATGTAGAGCAGACTAGCCTCAGCCATTAAACTGTAAAATCCAACACCAGTTATTTCCATACTTATACTATTTAAAAAAAACAATCGTGTCTATCCCCACAAATATTTTGGATGTAGTCATTCCAGTTTGTTTAAAAAATAATTGTTTAAATAGGTTTGAAAATTGAATTACATTTAGTGAGAACTATAGGCTTTCATAATATACCCGGATTACTTTTCAATACTCAAGAGCTACTTTTAGGTCTAGAAAAATTATGCATTTTCATTTTATATTTATTATTTGTGTTTATGATGCATGAAGGCAGAGTACATACCTAGAATCAGATATTATACGAAATACAAAAATCAACAGGGTTCGATTCGACTGGCTACATCAACAAACGAAATCATTTGAAGTTGGGAGTTTTCGGGTTGGGGCTTTAATGGACATTTTAAGCTGTATATATGACACAAGTATAGTGTTTCCAATGTTAGGATTTTTTTGATATCGAATTTTTGAGATGTAGAGGCAAGAATACAACAATAGATGGCCTCAACCGTGCACATTTTTTCTGCGCCGTAAATTGAAGGTTTTTAGAAGGGATGGATCTGTAGCTTTCTGGCCTGTCCAAATATTTTTCCAGAGAGCTACAGATCTGCAGCTAGTAGTATTGGCACTACCAAATTTATTCATTGCTAAAAATACAAATTTCTATTTTCTTACCAAATTATGAGATACAGATGGAAGTGCGATGTAAGGAAAACATCCTAGATATTCCAAACCAAATGTATATAAGAACACTTCCCAAAATAAATCAGCCTCAGAATATGGTTCATTGTTTCAATTGTTTAATGTCCCACTGGAGAATTTTTCACTTAAATGGAGGTGTCAACATTGCTGGTGAAGGGCTGGAAAACTTAAGCCTATGCTCGGTGCTACGGCGTTTGAGCATTTATCGTGCCACACCTTCTGTGACAGTGGGCCTCTGTTTTTGCAATCTCATCGGAAGGACTGCCCCATTAAGTCACCTTTTACAACAAGTGAGGGGTACTGAGGACCTAATCTAACCCAGATCCCCATGGAATACTCAGAAAATGACCCAATTTTAATTATTTACTTGATTTTGTTACAGTATGGCTGTTGTAATAATAGGTAATGAGGGCATGAAGCACACCAGATTTTCAAAAGTCTTTTAATAGAATCAGTAGATTATATTCAGAACTGTCAAAGTTATTTTCTGGACATGTCAGGAAAGCTTCGTAATTCTTTTTGTACTTTACAGTTGTGTAAATTATGTAATTGATTATGCTAATGATAATCATATAAAATTTGAATTGGTTATAGAAATATCCGATTTTCTTTTTGGGATACACTACAGATTTGATTCTGATATTTACATGTTTTATGGTTGTTTATATTTGCTAATTTTTTCGATGAATAAAGCTAGCCTGCTTAAAGTTGTAGGTACCCTTAACCCATTCAGAGTTGTTTTGGGTACACTTAACCCATTCAGAGTTGTTTTGGGTACACTTAACCCATTCAGAGTTGTTTTGGGTACACTTAACCCATTCAGAGTTATTTTGGGTACACTTAACCCATTCAGAGTTGTTTTGGGTACACTTAACCCATTTAGAGTTGTTTTGGGTACACTTAACCCATTCAGAGTTGTTTTGGGTACATTGAACCCATTCAGAGTTGTTTTGGGTACACTTAACCCATTTAGAGTTGTTTTGGGTACACTTTATTCATTTAGAGTTGGTTTGGGTACACTTAACCCATTTAGAGTTGTTTTGGGTACACTTAACCCATTCAGAGTTGTTTTGGGTATATTTAACCCATTCAGAGTTGTTTTGGGTACACTTTATTCATTTAGAGTTGTTTTGGGTACACTTAACCCATTCAGAGTTGTTTTGGGTACACTTAACCCATTCAGAGTTGTTTTGGGTACATTTAACCCATTCAGAGTTGTTTTGGGTACACTTAACCCATTCAGAGTTGTTTTGGGTACACTTAACCCATTTAGAGTTGTTTTGGGTACACTTTATTCATTTAGAGTTGTTTTGGGTACACTTAACCCATTCAGAGTTGTTTTGGGTATATTTAACCCATTTAGAGTTGTTTTGGGTACACTTAACCCATTCAGAGTTGTTTTGGGTACACTTAACCCATTCAGAGTTGTTTTGGGTACACTTTATTCATTTAAAGTTGTTTTAGGTTCACTTAACCCATTCAGAGTTGTTTTGGGTACACTTAACCCATTTAGAGTTGTTTTGGGTACACTTTATTCATTTAGAGTTGTTTTAGGTTCACTTAACCCATTCAGAGTTGTTTTGGGTATATTTAACCCATTCAGAGTTGTTTTGGGTACACTTTATTCATTTAGAGTTGTTTTGGGTACACTTAACCCATTCAGAGTTGTTTTGGGTATACTTAACCCATTCAGAGTTGTTTTGGGTACACTTTATTCATTTAGAGTTGTTTTGGGTTCACTTAACCCATTCAGATTTGTTTTGGGTACACTTAACCCATTTAGAGTTGTTTTGGGTACACTTAACCCATTTGAGTTGTATTGGGTTAAGTGAATCCCTTTTAGGTTTTTTTTAGGTCACCTGAATTCATTCAGGTGACCTATTGCTATCTGTTTTTGTCCGTCGTCGTGCGACGTGCGTCGTGCGTTAACATTTGAACATTTTCAGCTTCTTCTCTGAAACCCCTGAACCAATTTCAACCAATTTTGGCATATAGCATCTGTGGGTGGAGGGGAACAAAAATTGTGAAATTCGTGGTCCCTGCCCCCCTGGGACCTGAGGGGTGGGGCAAAAACCATCAAAATGAGTGTAATTTTAAAAAATCTTCTTCTTTACTCCTGGACATCAAGAAGCCAAACTGTGGGCATAATTATAATGAGCGTTGAGCCCTCCACCAAAATTGTGAAATTCATGGCCCCTGGGGCAGGGGTTCTTGTGTTAGGGTGGGGCTCTATTGGTCATATAGTGAAAGTGTAGAAATTCTTTGAAAATCTTCTCTGTCTCTGGGTATTAAGTAGACAAACTAATAGCATGGTAATGATGAGCAAGGATGCCTCTTTATACCCCCTGCAACAAATTGTGGGGGGGTATACTGGAATCGGGTTGTCCGTGTGTCTGTCCGTCTGTCTGTAGACGCAATGGTTTCCAGGCTCTAAAGCATTATCCTTTCCACCTACCGTCACCATATCATATATATGGACTACCTATGGGATGAAGATGTTCCCTATCGATTTTGGGGTCCAAAGGTCAAGCACACTGGACATCGAAGTAGCAATATGGTTTCCGGGCTCTAAAGTGTTATCCTTTCCACCTACAGTCACCATATCATATATATGGACTACCCATGGGATGAAGATGATCCCTATCGATTTTGGGGTCAAAAGGTCAAAGGTCACGTGCACTGGACATTGAAGTAGCAATATGGTTTCCGGGCTCTAAAGCGTTATCCTTTCCACCTACAGTCACCATATCATACATATGGACTACCCATGGGATGAAGATGTTCCCTATCGATTTTGGGGTCAAAAGGTCAAAGGTCATGCGCACTGGACATCGAAGTAGCAACATTCAGAAAAGAGGTAGTTTATACCTATTACCAACATGCTTTGGGAGATTGGGGTAAGCGGGGGGTATTCTTAGTGAGCATTGCTCACAGTACCTCTTGTTAAAAATTGTGAAATTCATGGCCCCTGGATCAGGGGTTCTGGTGCTAGGGTGGGGCTCTATAAGTCATATAGTGAAAATGCATTATTTCTTTGAAAATTTTCTTCTCTGTCCTTGGGTATTAAGTAGACAAACCAATAGCATGGTTATGATGAGCAAGGATGCCTCTTTCAAAATTGTGAAATTCATGGCCCCTGGGTCAGGGGTTCTGGTATTAGGGTGGGGCCCTATTGATCATATAGTGAAAAAAAAAAATGCATTTTATTTCTTTGAAAATCTTCTCCTCTGCTGCTGGGTATTAAGTAGACAAACTAATAGTATGATAATGATGATCAAGGATGCTTCTTTCAAAACTGAAATTTATGGCCCCTGGGTCAGGGGTTCTGGTGCAAAGGTGGGGCTGACCACATAGCTATTCAATGTTTCTTCCATCCAAAAGTAAAATTCTTATATTTAAACACAAACCTAATTCAAACATTGGAAGGTTCTTACATGATACTCAGGTGACCTATAAGGCCCCTGGGCCTCTTGTTTAATGATGCTAACCCCTTTAAGAGTTGTGGGTTAAACCTTTTTAGAGTTCTTATGGTTTAAGTTAACCTGTTTAAAGTTGTTGTGAGTTAAGCTAACCTTCTTAGAGTTGTTGTGGCTCAAGTTAACTTGTTCAGTTTTGTTGTGGGTGAAGTTTACCTCTTTTAAAGATGTTGGTTAAGCTAACCCACATAGAGTTCTTGTAGGTTAAGTTAACCTGCTGAGAGTTGTTGTGGGTTAAGTTAACCTGCTGAGAGTTGTTTTAGTTTAAGTTAACCTGCTGAGAGTTGTTATGGATAAAGTCATCCTGCTAAGAGTTATTGTGGGTTAAGTTAACCTGCTGAGAGTTGTTTTGGGTTAAGTTAACCTGCTGAGAGTTGTTGTGGGTTAAGTTAACCTGCTGAGAGTTGTTGTGGATTAAGTTAACCTGCTGAGAGTTGTTGTGGGTTAAGTTAACCTGCTGAGAGTTGTTGTGGGTTAAGTTAACCTGCTGAGAGTTGTTGTGGGTTAAGTTAAGTTGCTGAGAGTTGTTGTGGGTTAAGTTAACCTGCTGAGAGTTGTTGTGGGTTAAGTTAAGTTGCTGAGAGTTGTTGTGGGTTAAGTTAACCTGCTGAGAGTTGTTGTGGGTTAAGTTAACCTGCTGAGAGTTGTTATGGATTAAGTTAACCTGCTGAGAGTTGTTGTGGGTTAGTTAACCTGCTGAGAGTTGTTGTGGGTTAAGTTAACCAGCTGAGAGTTGTTGTGGGTTAAGTTAAGTTGCTGAGAGTTGTTGTGGGCTAAGTTAACCTGCTGACAGTTGTGGGCTAAGTTAACCTGTTTACTGGGCACTTAGAAAAATAATGACGAAGCAGGCAGTATGAACTGTTAGGAGGCTCTGATTAATTCCAGTCCTGTTTGGAAGACTCTGTTGTACTTGTGTTAGGTATTAAAGATCATGTCATGATTCATGCATGTTTTCCCCATTTATTGGTCGCAATTGCAGGATAGACACATTACAGTAGGTAACAATGTCAAATTAATCAAAAATGACACAACAATGTTTGCAGGGTGTATTTAACTAGGACAGCAGCAGAATGATTGTTCACTCAATTGTTACAGGGATAAAACAAGTAGAAACCTTATGTATGTTAGGGGCGTGTGAATCCACAAAGTATGCTGATTATGCAGCTTGTATGTGTATTTTTGATTGGCCTTCCTGCATGTAAAATTTAGGTTGTTGATTGTACATCTATTTATCACATTCCAGAGAGCCATTCAGGAGAACTTGCCCTCCACGCCATTCAGTGTGTTCCTTGGGGGTGAGAGGAAGTCTGTACAGGATACAGGCAGTCAGGTGGCGAGACTCGCACCCTCTATCATCACCAAGCAGGTCAGTAAATATCTACAGACATATGTAATAGTCAACACACCCTCTATCATCACCAAACAGGTCAGTAAATATCTACAGACACATGTAATAGTCAACACACCCTCTATCATCACCTAGCAGGTCAGTAAATATCTACAGGCATGTGTAATAGTCAACACAGCCTCTATCATCACCAAGCAGGTCAGTCTACAGACATATGTAATAGTCAACACACCCTCTATCATCACCAAGCAGGTCAGTCTACAGACATATGTAATAGTCAACACACCCTCTATCATCACCTAGCAGGTCAGTAAATATCTACAGGCATGTGTAATAGTCAACACAGCCTCTATCATCACCAAGCAGGTCAGTAAATATCTACAGATATATGTAATAGTCAACACAGCCTCTATCATCACCAAGCAGGTCAGTAAATACCTACAGATATATGTAATAGTCAACACAGCCTCTATCATCACCAAGCAGGTCAGTCTACAGACATATGTAATAGTCAACACACCCTCTATCATCACCAAGCAGGTCAGTAAATATCTACAGACACATGTAATAGTCAACACACCCTCTATCATCACCAAGCAGGTCAGTAAATATCTACAGACACATGTAATAGTCAACACACCCTCTATCATCACCAAGCAGGTCAGTAAATATCTACAGACACATGTAATAGTCAACACACCCTCTATCATCACCAAGCAGGTCAGTAAATATCTACAGACATATGTAATAGTCAACACACCCTCTATCATCACCAAGCAGGTCAGTCTACAGACATATGTAATAGTCAACACACCCTCTATCATCACCAAGCAGGTCAGTAAATATCTACAGACATATGTAATAGTCAACACACCCTCTATCATCACCAAGCAGGTCAGTCTACAGACACATGTAATAGTCAACACACCCTCTATCATCACCAAGCAGGTCAGTAAATATCTACAGACACATGTAATAGTCAACACACCCTCTATCATCACCAAACAGGTCAGTAAATATCTACAGACACATGTAATAGTCAACACACCCTCTATCATCACCTAGCAGGTCAGTAAATATCGACAGACATATGTAATAGTCAACACACCCTCTATCATCACCTAGCAGGTCAGTAAATATCGACAGACATATGTAATAGTCAACACACCCTCTATCATCACCTAGCAGGTCAGTAAATATCGACAGACATATGTAATAGTCAACACACCCTCTATCATCACCAAGCAGGTCAGTAAATATCGACAGACATGTGTAATAGTCAACACACCCTCTATCATCATCAAGCAGGTCAGTAAATATCGACAGACATATGTAATAGTCAACACACCCTCTATCTTCACCTAGTAGGTCAGTAAATATCTACAGACATATGTAATAGTCAACACACCCTCTATCTTCACCTAGTAGGTCAGTAAATATCTACAGACACATGTAATAGTCAACACACCTTCTATCATCACCTAGCAGGTCAGTCTACAGACACATGTAATAGTCAACACACCTTCTATCATCACCTAGCAGGTCAGTCTACAGACACATGTAATAGTCAACACACCTTCTATCATCACCAAGCAGGTCAGTAAATATCTACAGACATATGTAATAGTCAACACACCCTCTATCATCACCAAGCAGGTCAGTCTACAGACACATGTAATAGTCAACACACCTTCTATCATCACCTAGCAGGTCAGTAAATATCTACAGACATATGTAATAGTCAACACACCCTCTATCACCACCAAGCAGGTCAGTAAATATCTACAGACATATGTAATAGTCAACACAGCCTCTATCTTCACCTAGCAGGTCAGTAAATATCTACAGACACATGTAATAGTCAACACAGCCTCTATCTTCACCTAGCAGGTCAGTCTACAGACATATATAATAGTCAACACACCCTCTATCTTCACCTAGCAGGTCAGTAAATATCTACAGACACATGTAATAGTCAACACAGCCTCTATCTTCACCTAGCAGGTCAGTCTACAGACATATGTAATAGTCAACACACCCTCTATCTTCACCTAGTAGGTCAGTAAATATCTACAGACACATGTAATAGTCAACACAGCCTCTATCTTCACCTAGCAGGTCAGTCTACAGACATATGTAATAGTCAACACACCCTCTATCTTCACCTGGTAGGTCAGTAAATATCTACAGACACATGTAATAGTCAACACAGCCTCTATCTTCACCTAGCAGGTCAGTCTACAGACATATGTAATAGTCAACACACCCTCTATCTTCACCTAGTAGGTCAGTAAATATCTACAGACACATGTAATAGTCAACACAGCCTCTATCTTCACCTAGCAGGTCAGTCTACAGACATATGTAATAGTCAACACACCCTCTATCTTCACCTGGTAGGTCAGTAAATATCTACAGACACATGTAATAGTCAACACAGCCTCTATCTTCACCTAGCAGGTCAGTCTACAGACACATGTAATAGTCAACACACCCTCTATCTTCACCTAGTAGGTCAGTAAATATCTACAGACATGTCTACTGTAATTGTGAGACAGTGTTTGCCATTTTCTTTTAATTCTGTACATATTGATCTGTACAAGATGTAAAACTACTTGTACCTATGAAATTGACACAGTAAATGTCAAAAGACACTATTGATACTTTGATGAAAATGTATTTTTGTTGGATTGTTCATTCTAACTGAATTTCTTTTTAAAACAAAAGATTTTGGAGTCAGCACCACATGCCCAGCCACCAGTTACCTCCCTTTGTTTGCCGTTCTTACAGTCTTTGATTCTTGGAAAACAAACCGAAAGGTACCAGCTACCTTGTTTGATAGAAAAGTTTTTTGAAAAGATATATTATTAATTTTCTGTCTTCTGATGCTCCATATACATACTTAATTGGAAAATAGGAAGTATTTGAATTTCCTATCTAAGTTGTTTACCCCTTTTTTTTTCAGAGAAGAAAATGAGGAGGAGGATGAGGATGAAATCGAGGTGAAATCTCAAAATTCTGATTCGGATATGGAAGTAGAACAATCTCTTAAATCATTGAAAATTGATTCCCAGAATGCAATGCAGAAAGACAGTTTTGATTGGTTGAGTAATTTACATGTTACTGAGACTAATGATGTGTTGAACAGCTTGGCTTTAAGCACAAAGGACTGGATCTCAGAAATAAAAACGTGATTGTTTTATAGTTTTTGTCCTCTATTGCTTGGAATAAAGTATCAAAAGTAGGCATTAGTGTTAAGAGAATAATATGGAGTGGTACAAAATCAGGTGTAGTGAGAAGTATGCATATGTGCAAGTGTCTGTACAGAGCTGAAATAAATGCTGGTGAAGTCATCTAAGTGAATGGATCAAGGGATTTTGATTTGAATATCTCGATGATTCATTTAGGGAGTGAAATTCTATATCTATGGTATATAGATGTCTATGCTTATAAATTAACAGATTTTGCCAATAATCTTCAAAACACTTGCTCCAGAGTTACTGCTTGCACCTTTAATATTGTTCCATGAGTGAGGTGAAGCTATATTAGAATCTTAATTGATTTAGTAAATGTCGTAAAATTAAATAAAAACCTACTTTCGTTTTCGATAAACTACATTGAAATTATTATAGTAAAAATGAGAGTACGAGGGTTATTTATTAAACAATATTTACATTTGCCAATGCACTTCCTTATATGACAGTACTAATAAAATCTATGTTCAATTTCGTGTAACATGAATTTGGTCACGTGATCAGTTTGTTGCGTATGAATACAATCACCGCAGCTTCAAAAGTCAGTTCCTGTACTTTCACCTGGCTTCTTGCTTATGCAATGCAGTGGGGGATTTAGACCCCTCCCCTTTCGCCACAAATGTAAATAATAGAAATAGTGTGAGTAAAATTCCAGATTGGCACCCAAAATGGCTGAGTATTTTGGCTAATATTTGACTCTCACACACCCCCTTTCGTAAACCCTGGATCCGCCACTGCAATGACATCATAACAGAAACAAATGCAGCAGGATATGTATACAGAGTAAGTATCATAACAGGTGATGAGACTTGGATTTATTATTTTGAGCCTCAAAGAAAGGTGGATAATAGAATGTGGCTTCAAAGAGGCAGAGGAAGGCCAATAATTGCAAGATGTCGGAGTTCCAAAAAGGTTTTTTTCTTTGATTCTAGAGGTGGAATTGTTCAAATTCCTACACCTAAAGGAAGGACTGTTAATGGCTTATTTGATAAGAACAGGGTATTGAATAGAGTGAAACGAGTTTTCTGTAAATGACGCCCAAAGACATGTCCTCTTGGAATTTATCTGTTGCATGACAACGCTGCCGCGCACAAACACAGAGATGTAAAGGAGTTTCTGAGGAGAGAAAGAGCTGTAGAATTACAACACCCGCCATATTCGCCGGACCTGAGTCCACGCGACTTTTTCCTCTTTCCTAAGCTAAAGAAAATGCTATCTGGAAGACGCTGTAACTCCAGATCGGCCCTTGCTGTTCATCGGTGTCTTTTGGGTATCCCAGAGAATGAGTATCCTGACGCTTTCCGGTCTAGGATAAAAAGACTTGAGACGTGTGTAAAAGTAAATGGGGAATGTTTTCAAATTGAAGGATTAATGAAATAAATCATTTGATTAACAAGCTGTGTTTTATTTTATTTAACCTGCTGCATTATATTTTGAATGGCCCTCGTACCGTAGCGGACACGCTTTGGCGGATCTAAGCCAGTTTTATATTTTTATTTTTGTTGTGTAGAAAATTATTTAAATACCCCTTCAAGGAGGTCCACACTCGCCTTTCAAGTATGAGATTATTCCCTGATCATTATAACAAATAATTATAGATCATTATTTTAACAGAAACCCTTCCATCTTTCTACTAACCAATATTTTTAGCTCACCTGAACCAAAGGCTCAAGTGAGCTTTTCTGATGAAAATTTGTCCGTCATCGGCGTCGACATTGGAAACTTTTCACATTTTCGTCTTCTTCTCTAGAACCACTTGATCAATTTCAACCAAACTTGGTAAAAAGCATCCTTGGGTGAAGGGCTTTCACGTTTGTTTCAAATGAAGGGCCATGCCCCCTTCAAAGTGGAGATAATCACAAAAATAGGGTGGGGTCATTTAAAAATCTTCTTCCCAAGAACCACTGGGCCAGAGGAGCTGAAATTTACATGAAAGCTTCCTGACATAATGCAGATTCAAGTTTGTTCAAATCATGGCCCCCAGGGGTAGGTTGGGGCCACAATAAGGGCTCAAAGTTTTACATGGGGATAAATAGGGAAAATCTTTAAAATATTCTTCTCAAGAACCTCTGGGCCATAAGAGCTGAGATTTACACGAAAGCTTCCTGACATAGTGCAGATTCAAGTTTGTAAAAAGCATAGCCCCCGGGGGTAGGATGGGGCCACAATAGGGGATCAAAGTTTACATGGGAATGAATAGGGAAAATCTTTAAAAATCGTCTTCTCAAGAACCACTGGACCAGAAAAGCTGAGATTTACATGACAGCTTCCTGGCATAGTGCAGATTCAAGTTTATTAATATCATACCCCCCTTCTGGGGGGGGGGGGGGGTATGATGGGGCCCCAAAAGGGGATCAAAGTTTTACATGCAAATATATAGGAACAATCTTAAAACATCTTCTCAAGAACCACTGGACTAGGAAAGTACAAATTTATCGGAAAGCTTCCTTACATAGTGCAGATTCAAGTTCGTTAAAATCATGGCCCCTGGTGGTAAGTAGGGGCCACAATAGGGGATCAAAATTTTACATACTAATACTATATAGAAAAATATTTAGAAGAAATCTTCTCAAGAACCATTGGGCCAAGAAGTTTACATGAAAGCTTCCTGACATAGTGCAGATTCAAGTTTGTAAAAATATGGACCCTGGGGGGTAGGATGGGGCTACAATATCGAATTAAAGTTTTGTATGCAATTGTATAGGAAAAATCTTCTCAAGAACCACTGGGTCAGGAAAGTAGAAAAGCTTCCTGACATAGAAATAGTGCAGATTCAAGTTTGTTCAAATCATGGCCCTTGGGGATAGGATGGGGCCAGGAAAGGGGATCAAAGTTTTACATACAAATATATAGGGACAATCTTTAAAATTTTTCTCATGAACCATTGGGCTAGGAAAGTAGAAGTTTACATGAAAGCTTCCGACATAGTGCTGATTCAAGTTTGTAAAAACCATGGCCCCCGGGGGTAGGATGGTGCGACAATAGGGGATCAAAGGCTTACATACAAATATATGGGGAGAAATCATTAAAAATCTTTTGAAGAATCACGAGGCTAAAACAGCTTACATTTACATGAAAGCTCCCTGACATAATGTAGATTCAAGTTTGTAGGAATCATGGCCCCCGGGATTAAGTTGGTGCCACAATAGGGATCAAAGTTTTATAAACAAACATATAGAGAAAATCTCGGGTGAGCGATGTGGCCCATGGGCCTCTTGTTTTAAAGTTTACTGATGCAGTATAAAAACTAAATGCATATTTAGGAAAAGCAGTGAAGATCATGCACAAAAAATGGTGAATTTCGCAACCTCGGAGAATTAACATTTCTGGTGGGTGGGTTCAGGGATATATGTATTTATTAAAGGTTCTAATAACACGTGTTCGTGTTTATTTATACCTGTAATCTATTGGGTAGTCTAATTGTCACCATGTCAGGTGACATCTAAATATTCATTTCACGGATTTTAACTGACTACCGTCAGTGAGAAGAGTTTTGAAGGCTCTTTTTAGTGCAGATAACTTATGCCCCACCCACCCACCCTTGCCTTACTCGAGTACTTTGATTTATCATTAAAAATTGTTTTATTTTGTAGAAAGGAAGAGAATACTGTGTGTGGAATTGTTTGTGTATATCAGTGTTTTTTTAATTAAGTAAACTACACGTTCAGAGCGCTTCATATCCTAAATAAGTAAACTGCACGTTCAGAGCGCTTCATATCCTAAACTATGTGTTTGTGTTTATTTTATAAATTATTTATGTTCGTTTGAGTAGAACGAATAAGAACATAAATTTTAATGTTAATAGATATGTTATGTAAAGCCTTTCAATTAAGAACACATCTTGTTTTATGCTGTTGTTGAATATTAGATGTTCAGAGAAGGAATTTGTTTTCTAGATTTTCAGCCCTAGGGACTAGTAATAACATTTAACTAGTATACTCAGATGACTGATAAGGCCTGTTGGCCTCTTGTTAACTTCTTGATAACTACATGTACCATTCAAATTCTTTTCAGATTTGGTGTAAGCATCTTATGAATAACGGGGACATAAATTATAAATTTCTGGACTCCTGCATCCCTGGGGCCTTAGGGGCAGAGCAAAAATTGACCAATTTTCAAAAAAAATTCTCTACACATGCACTAGTGTAAGAAAAACTAAATCCATAGTGATGTAGAGCAGGAATTCCTCACAATGTGTAGAAGAGAATACACACATATATTATTCTAAAGGCTAAAAAGTACTATGTTAGGTATAGCTATAGGGACACCTACATGTATAAAAGTATATCTAATACTCTCTTTCGAAATATGAGAGTGACCTATTGGTCTGCGTCCGTCGTTGTCCGTTAACAACTTCTTCCCAGAAACTACTGGGCCCATCTTGTCCAAATCTGGTATGTAGCATCTGTAGGTGAAGGAGACCGGAAATTGTAAATTTCATGACCCTCCCCCCTCCCCACTCGAAGGGGCATTAATTTTGGGGTAAAAACTGTAAAACTGATGTATTTCTTTTAAAATCTTCTCTACTCCTGGGCATCTAGCAGACAAAGTATGTATATAGTCATAATGAGGAAGGAAGCGTTTACCATAATTGTAAATTTCATGAGCCCCGGAGTAGGGGTTCTGACCCCAGGGCGGGACCCAGCTTACTATAATTGTTTAAAATGTGCAAAACACTTTAATAACATCTTTTTTAGTGCTATTGATACTAAATTAAAACTAAATGATATTTAGAAAGAGCATGCCAGGTAGACTTTACCAAAATTGTAAATTTGATGAACCCAGGGGTAGGGGTTTTGGTATCAGAGTGAGGCCAAAATGTTAAGTTATTAAATGTGTGCACACTAGAATTTCTTAACTTCTTCTTGATAACTACCATTCCAATTCTTTTCAAATTTGGTATGAAGCACCTTTGGAACAAGGGGGCCCAAAATTGACCAATTTTCAAAAATCTTCTTCTCTAGAACCGCACATGTTTAAGAAAAACTAAATGCATAGTGATGTAGAACAGGAAGGCCTCTACCAAATTGTAAATTTCATGATCCCCGGGGTAGGGGTTTAACCCCAGGGCGGGGCCAAACTTATATACATGTATAGTGTTTATGTGTAAAACACTTAAATGACGTCTTCTTTAGTGCTATTGATATTAAATTGAAATTAAATGGATATTTAGAAAGAACAGGTATTCCTTTACCAGAATTGTAAATTCGATGATCCCCGGGGTAGGGTTTCTGACCCCAGGGTGGGGCCAAACTTAGTATACAGTATTTACATGTACATGTATGTGTAAGTTTGCTGATACTATATGAAATCTAAATGCATACTTAGGAATAACAGAAAAGGATGTACAAAAAATGGAGAATTTCACAACCCAGGGTTTTGACTCTAAGATGGGTCCAAATTAGTCGTATCTTTTAATGTTTAAATGTTAATACACCTATTATTTAAAGACTTTCATCAGTGTATGCACTTTTGAGGGCATTGACGTTTTAAGAACGCGTCTTGTTTTATATTGTTGCTGAACATTAGAATTTAGCTTAGATATTGAGAACAGGAATTTTTTTCTCTCTAGATTTCATAGCCCTTGGGAGTAGGGATATTTTTTCACTAGTACTTAGGTGACCATTAATGCCTATGGACCTCTTGTTGAGAGAAAATATTAGTGAGAACATGTTCCACACCACTTGTCCTCACTAATCTAATATTTTGTATCTACATGCTGTAGGTCACATTTATGAGGACGTAATTGTGAAGTCTTAATTTGGGGGGTGGGGGGTGGGGGTGGGGGTGGGGTCTCCGTGCAATTCTGTCCTCGCAAAAATGTAAGTAATGTTGGCACGGGGCTCTATAAAGTTCAATCTGCAGTTTGGTCATATTTCGTCATTCAATAGCTTAATTTTTTTTAATTGTTTGTCGGGTTAGCGGGTTAGAGGCCTATCATTATGACTATAACAATGACCTGTGTATTCTATGCAAAATTGAAGGGGTTTTCGCCTCAATATAACAATTTAATTGGGCGTCCGCTAATCCGGGTATTTGAAATTAACAGTGGGGCTGACAATGACAGTATCTTTATTACCTTAAACTGATTTACAGTGTTTCACTTCTTGCGAAAAGTGTGAAATATATAGGGTCGGCGCAAGATACCCGTGATCTTAGACTAGATTTGACATCGAGCCGACCCAATATATCTCACGTTTTTCGTAAGAAGTCAAAAACTTTTAATTCCAAATACCGGAAATAGCTAACCGTAATTTAGTTCTATTGTGGTAAAGACCCTAGGAATTTGCATGGAATATACTTGTTGCAGTGTATACATAGATCATTCATTTGTATTATCCAGATACTCCTGATGAACATTTTATTTCTTATGAAAATCTCTATCAAAGTACATTGAACGGTCAAATGTAATTAACTCGTGTTTTTTAAAAATCATTTGATGATTTGTATTGTTGCTTCTGTGATAAATTAATTCCAATTTGTTAATCATCGACATTGCTCTAATGTCTATATTGAAACTAGTTAATTGACAAGATGCCTATTAACACAATAATATGAGGGAAGTAATTATGTACCTTAAACACCGGAGAGAGAGAGAGAGAGAGAGAGAGAGAGAGAGAGAGAGAGAGAGAGCACATCGGTAATTATTGAATATCTTTATTACATGTTGTATGCTTTTCATTTACTGAATATACATGTACTAATTCACATTCTAAATATTGCCTGCAGTGTTATTTGACGATTTTATCCGTAGATTTAAAAAATATTAACAAGTAACGTTTTCAATTTTCATAATTTTCCCCCCTAAAAATTGGAACGTTTATATCCGAGCCTTTATTGGCATGTTTTATTGGATATTCATATCATATTCACAGCAAAATTTGGACTCTAAAATTTTTTATTTGCAAACAAAACATAATTCCGGGAAAAAAAATCACAAAAAATTCATATAAAATAATTGAGAGCTTGTATCACTCTTTCGATGTGTTTCTTTCCTAGACAAAATGACAAACAAAATACATCTCTGCGAAGAAAACAAAACCATTACACCTGTCACCTTATTAGGTTGATAATGTATTTTTCACTGACATAACCGATAATATGATATAATCCGATATATAACGTATTGCAAGCTTCACTGAAATATGTTGTATGATAAACCGTGTATGTCAAACATGTAAAAACAACACACACAGGTTCCTTTACAAATTAAATGAGAGAACGGAGTTGGCGATGACCTCTATTAGTATGACGAATTATATGGCTTTTACTAGCTGGCCTAGTTTTATTTAATTTATATCTAATATTCCTAGAATGCCGTTATGTTGAAAGATCTATTTGAATAGATTTACAATGCACACACCGTAGTCGAGTCAGAGATTAACAAATATCAGTTTCATAATTTGATATTCCTGTGCGTGCTCTCGCCATTATCTGATATCCGTTCGCTCGTACTTGCATGCTTGTTCGTGTGTTCGTTTAAGTTCAGCAAGATTTGAGTTCCGCGTCAATAAAAAAACAACCAACTTTTAAAACCTGAGTGCAAGGTTTTGCTATATTTTAGTAGTCATCAATAAATACCCCGTTTTCAACTGTGCTTTTCCCCTTCTTCTTTACTTTTCCATACCTGTCTAAAACGTCAATTTCTATCTAGCTCTTCCAGCCATATTTCAAATTAAGTATCAATATGTTGAATTTCAATTTGTATTTTGCCCATCATCGCTACTAAATCACAAAAACATCCATACACCTGTATAAATGATGTATTATGCATATTAACTTTACAATATGTGGCTTAATTAAAGTGATTGACTGTAAATTAATTTTACCAAACAAAAGTGATTATACTGCGATATTGTATCATTTACATCTGCCACGTGTTTATAACGATTGTCATATGTCACCAACATTAAGGGTGGAGTCAATGAATTCTAGTATGATTTAAATCGAATGTGAAACGGACACGCGGTTGGTACGACATGGCTCGCTTTTACGTCTGGTTATTTTTGGTGAGCGTGACTGTTGCTAGATGTCAAGGTGAGTCAATTTCAGAAGCTCGTTAACGCCTCAGTTAAATTAGCGAATATACTGTTGCTAAATGAAAGATGAAGATAACGAATAGTGATCAATCTCATAATTCCTATACGGAATAGAAAATAGAGAGTTGGGCATATACGGACCCCTGAATACACCAGAGGTGCCTAGGAGGAGTAAGCATTCCCTGTCGAACGGTTGCACCCGCCGTGAGCCTTACATCTTGATCAGGTAAACGAAGAAATCCGTAGTCAAAATCAGTTTGCCAAGAATGGCCTAACAATCGGTATAAAACACGTCCGACAGCATTTGAACAATGATAGGTTGTATAGGCAAACTAGATCATTAAAACAACCATAGAATTTGCGCGATGCTGACTTTAAACGAGACTGTTGACACTCCTGTCAGGGCCGTAAGTAGGGTTCTAAATCAGGGGAGGCAGGGGATTGGGGGCCGCCGATTGACTTTACGACTGAAAATGACACTTTTTAAATCCCAATTTATCATGTTTGTGTTTCATTTGTACTATGTAAAGAATCGTAATATGGTGTCAAAGACAAAGGTGCTTGTCTTCATTTTAAACATATATCCTATAATATAACATTTATATAATTTTATTTTCTTTTTTGCCAAAAAATCAGACGAGGCAGTTGCCTCGTCTGCCTCATCGGCAGTTACGGCCCTGCCTGTGACATCAACTTGTTTGTCAGTAGCCTGCCGCCATTTAAAAACCGATCATAGATAACAGAACTTAGCTTAGATATGCAGAACTGGAACTTTTTTTCTAGATTTTATAGCCTTGGTACTAGTGATATTTCTAAGTAATGACCAGATGACCGATAAGGCCTATGGGCGTTTTGTTTATCCTTATAACAGTGTGTGTCGGAATCCGCCTTCAACAGTTTGTTGCCGTGTTCCCCCCCCCCCCCCCCCCCCCAGACTATTTTCAGAATATCCAAAACTGGCCATGGCCATCCAGACCTATCAAGTATTTAATGAAGATATCATTAATTATTTAAAGAGATCTTTAATTCAATTGTTGCGCGCAGCAAATGAATTGATGATATCTTCAAATAATTGAATATATCTTCAATTATTTGAGTTTATGTCAATTTGGCGCTCCATACTTTTTAACAGTTGCTTCTTCAACAAAATGGAAAACGGAAATATTCATATGTAGTGATCAGTCATCCAAAGATTACTTTGTTCAACACCACTCTGATTCTATGCACAAGTACTCTGAAGTTGAAATCATTTAATAACTTTTAAATTGATGACTTAACAACGATGCTGATTGGATGAAAAATTCGTTTGATTTTGTGTCAAAAAGGGGGGAAAAATCGTCCGGAGTTCATCTGCACTAAGCACGCAGGACTACTTTTCTCTAGAATGCGTCTTCGCCGTTAACGGCCGTTCTAATTTTAGCGCTATTTATAGAACGGGAATTTCCACACATGCATTGTAAACGAAGTGTATTTGTTTAATGCTACCAAAAATAAACACAACCAAAGATGTGAATAAAATACAAATTCATTTAAAAGAAACAACACACATAGGTCTAGTGATGACGTGACAGAAAAGTTAAACTTGATGACGTAGGACACTGACTGGTAGAAGTAGACAGATTGTAAACACGAGTTCCCGGTATGTATCGTCTGCTTTCCGAGTTCTATAACATGACGGAGCAAGCAGAGACTTTTGATCTGCGAGATATTGATGAAATTGAACTGCGTCAACGAGGGCAATTTAGATGAAGAGGTGTTGAGCTTTTTATTTGATATTGAAATGGAGCCGAGTCGCATTCCACCGTTCCTACGACACAGCCGATGTTCAACGTCTCGAATGCAATGCAGAATGCATCCAGTCACCACTTGTTCTCTTCGTTACATGTATATCTATTTCAGCTTTTAACCATTGCACCTTTAATTTGGCGTATAATCCATTTAATTCTGCACAGTAACTCTACCTCACCCGAACGCACAGCCAGTTTTGTTGTTGTTTCCATTGTTACGTATAGGTATTCCTACGCGCCAATTCAAGCTTTTTTATGAGAGAAACTATTTGGTTTTCTATTTTAAAATTATAATTAAATGATAAGAAATAAAACTTATGATTCTTTATTTGATGCATGTATCAAACGAAAAATTAGACGGAAAACTTCATCAATGCGCGTAGCATCAAATAAAGAATTACAAGTTTCATTTCTTAAATGAAAAAAATATGCTGGAGTTCCTCATTGACAATATCTTCGTAGATTTTGGTGATCAGGTTTTGGAATTCCCATGGGCACGAGTGCTCCTTTGTTAGCTGACCTGTTTTTATATTCCTATGAAGCAGAAAATTTCTACATGATTAGAAGAAATTTCTTGCTGTAGCCTTCAATTCGACATTTAGATATATTAACGACATATTATCTATTAACAATAATAATTTTCATTCATATGTTGATTCAATATATCCCAATGAACTCTAGATAAAAGACACCACAGAGTCATGCACTTCTGCTTCATACTTAGATATCTAATTGAAAGTAGATATTAACAGCAAACTAACAACTCAACTTTGTGACAAAAGGAATGATTTCAGCTTCTCCATCGTCAACTTCCCAAATTTATGTAGAAATATTCCATTATCACCTGCATATGGTGTTCATATCTTTCAACTGAATCGATACGCAAGAGCATGTTCTGCATATGATCAGTTTTTAAATCAAGGCAGGCCACTAGCAAACCAGTTGATGGTACAGAGGTTTCAATAATCTCGTTTAAAGTCAGCATTTTGCAAATTGCATGGTCGTTATAACGACCTAGTTTCCCAATGTAACCTTTCATTCGGTCAAATGCTGTCTGACGTGTTTCATACTGATTGTTAGGCCGTTCTTGGCACACTGATTTTGATTACGGATAATTACGTTTGCCTGATCAAGATATAGGGCTCACGGCGGGTGTGACCGATCAACAGAGGATGCTTACTCCTCCCGGACACCTGATTCCACCTCTGGTATATCCAGGGGTCCTTGTTTGTCCAACTCTCTATTTTGTATTGCTTATAGGTGTGATAAGATTGACCAATGTTCGTGAATTTCACCTTTCATGCATACTTGCCACTCAAATAAAATATCTTAATATTAATAGAGATAGTGGAAATGTAATGATAAATATCTTATATTGATAAAGAAAGTGGATATTTAATGATAAATATCTTATATTGATAAAGAAAGTGGAGATTTAATGATAAATATCTTATATTGATAAAGAAAGTGGAAATTTAATGATAAATATCTTATATTGATGAAGAAAGTGGAGATTTAATGATAAATATCTTATATTGATAAAGATTGTGGAGATGGAGATGTAATGATAAATGTCTTTTTGATAATTGGAAATTAATTCAATAAGATTGCCTATTTGTTTTTTTTATCCTTTTAAAGAGGTTCGTACCTGAGATTTGGAGTAATATCAACTTTTTGGTATTTTTGATTTCAACATTGAAGGAGAATTAGGAAATTAAAAGGACACATTAGGAGTAATATCAATTTCATATATTTTTCCAGGTCTTGTCTTGAAATTTGAAATAGAATTGAAAAAGTCGAGGATTGGAGATCAATTTCTTAAATTATTGGCGAAAATTCTAAACATCTATGCACAATTTCGAGTAAATCAATTAAATTTTTTTAAGAATCGGTGTTTGTTTGGGAAAATATAGCAACCAAATTAATAAATGTGAACTAGTTCGAAGTCTTCACTACTCGTATCATAGGTTATGAAACTGAAATATATGTATTGAAGTATAAAAATAGATGATATATTGGATGAAACAGAAACTGCAAAATCATGCAGATTTAGAACGTTTTGATTAATCAATCCTTCCGCCACAAAATATAGTCCTTGCCAAACCCTTTCAAAATTTGAATTGACACAAAATGTTTCAACTGGATTTGCACCAATGGGATCAGTATTGAACCCGTAAATACTTTAGTTAGTTGTAGCATCCCGCACAGTTGTGCTCAAAGGCTCAGGAGCTAACATCTTTAAAAAAGATACATGTATTTCGAAGGTTTAAAATTTAATTGTTGTTTTTAATATCTATTTTCTATCATACTTTTGTAACCAAGCATGACAATAACGACGAAATTACAAACTTCAATCTATGTGATATTGATTTGTAAAAATAAATTTGCAGGACAGTATTTCAACATTGTATGATAAAGCCCATTAACTCATTGAACTCATATGGACGCGTAATATGCGAGTGACCTTAGAAACTATCTGAGATCATGAAGCAATTCTGCGCATGCACACAAAAAAAAAAAAATAAAAAAATTGAAGTCTAGATCAACTGTAAAACCAATATAAGCTAAACGTCAAAAGCATAATTAATCAATGTTGTCAGGTAAAGTTTATTTGCAAAAGAGGTAGTTGTTAAATCTTTATTTGCACTAGTGTTTCCTTTTCATTGAAAATCTAGAAATTGTTGCGAAAAGCACCATGCCCTACAAACTACGTTGTGCATGTTAGAAAAAAGAATATTTACCCCCGGATTCTATCTTTGATACCATTATCTTTACAAAATCTGGTACATTATTCCATATCAATAATAGTATAGAATCCTTCATTAATACGAGCGTAAGATTAATTGGGAAATTGCACCGAGGGGACAAGATTCGCAGTCTAGGACGAGCATTTGCCGAGTCTTAGACAGCGAGTCTTGTTCCAGTGGTGGAATTTCAAGAGTTTCAAGAAAGTTCTGAATTATCAACATTCTCATTTGAACTTCAATGCAAAAACTACATGTAATTAGACAACCAGAAAGAGCAAAACATGAAAATGGTTTAAACTATTAGTGTAAACTAAAAACAAACCCAGGGTTGTCCACCAAAAAGATATATCAAATTGAAATTTGAATTGTTTAAAGAATGTAAACAGGCATCAGCGTCACAGAACGTGCTCGGTGCATTTCCCGCAAATTCTCGTTAACTTGGTTCCTACTTAAGCGTACAAGACAGGGAACCAGCCTAGACTCCCTTGTAACCATAATAGATTTGATATATATGTACCAGCGCTCGCTCAGACGGTAGCACCGTTAGCATATTACATGTACCCATCATTTTTAAGCTGATGAAGAGCATATCACGTGACTCATAGTAGTGAGCTCGTCGCGTCGCAAGCTTCTAGCTATAACCGCTCGATAACCTATTCCCGATGAATATCGCATAGCTTGCCGCCGATGAATGACATCAGATAATTTTGGGCTATTTGTTTGTCTTGTATTAATGTTATTTTGGACTACTAAATCATGATAATGCAGAAATTGTGACTTTTCAAAGTGTGACATGAAATAACTATAGAAATTTGTTTTAATAGGGTGTATTTGCCCACGAATATTTAACCCTGTCTGTGGAACTGACGGCAAGAATTACGGAAACGAACGATGCATGGAGTGCATGTAGGTTTGCTTTTACTCCTGTTAAAAATATCAAATGTTGGATTCTTTTGGATGTGATAAAGAGAATCTCCATTGGGTTGTTGTTTGATATGATTTAGCGTGTTGTCTATCCTCTCTCCAAGGCTCGTGGATAGAGAACGCACAATTAACTCATATCAAACCACAAACCAGGGAAACCTATTATGTATTGAAAAATTTTCATTTGAATCGTATGATTTTTGATTTGCATTGTATCCCAAGGATTGTTGACTTTGATTTATTATTAAGGAGGTACTCTACATCGTCATAATAGCTAATCTCCTTTTAAAACCTTGATAAAAATATAAATATCAGCAATATTTGTCTATTCATTTCAAAATTCATTGCGTAGCAGAGTAGCTCAGTAGGTTAAAACGTCTAGCGCTGAGCTGTAGATCGCGGGTTCGAGTTCAGCAGGGGTTTTAATTTTTTTTTTTCAATTGTTATCTACTAAAATTCCATTTTTGACCATATCAAGTAAATTTGAAAGTTTTCAATTTCAAAATATTGTAACGTGTTTTCTAAGGGTTCATTTCAAAGGATAAACTCTAAATATATATACATGTATGGAATTTTCCTCAGGCTCTACTTGGGCCAAAAATTAAATACATAGAATCACTCTCATTTACAATGATTATTCTGATTTACTGGGATACTTGTCTCGGGTTCTGTTTTTCTTAAAAATACACTGGGACACAAGCCGAGGTTCTATTCACACGGTTCTGTAGAGATGGCTGGGCACTTTGCAACTGGTCCCGAATCTAAGTTCCTATTCTTGTGAGTACTCGGTGCCTCACCCTTATTCAGGATTACTACACCTTGTATCTCACCAGAATTCCTTAGTTTGTCTTTCACCAGTGGCTTATATTTCTACCCTAACCCTTCAAATTCTTTTCACTATTAATTCTTTAATAGTTTACCATGTAATTCTGGCTTACTTCCACGAACAGCGGGCTGTTGCTGCTTCTGCAGCTTCTTATATAGCACAGGGTTATACCCATTCAAATAGGGGTCATCAGGATCTCGGACTATTCCATTAGTCTGAGTGACTTCAGTGTTTGGAAGGTATAGGTCCATTGTATAGTTCATTACTCATTACAATATGTTTGCACACATCCTTCACTTTTCATCCATGTGATATTTCTCTAGTGTAACATTCCTCCTTAAGGTTTTATTTGGTCAAGTTTTAGTCTATATATTGTGTTGTAGACAAGTGAAATTTTCCGGATCCTCAACCACAAGATAAACTGGTCCCCTATTTCCTTACAAAAATAAATAATATATACAATCCTAGTCTGGATCATCCCGACGTTTGTGTATACGCCTACACAATCCATATGAAAAAGTTTTGTCTGCATAATATAGATTGCGTAATAGAAAATATCATGTTTAAAACAAAATGAAATGTAACAGCCACTAGAAATTGTTTAATTGTGCTAAAAAAATAATCTTTTAATTTGAAAAAATCTACTTCAAACAAAACTTTTTCTAGCATAATATGTTGTACGATGTGACCGTTAAGACGAGCGAAGCCCAGTAACATCTTGCAACACGACTTTTATCCGCCTCTTCATTTAACGCGGGAAATATAACGCGTTTGATGTAAACAGTTACAAATTGTGACGTCATATTACCTGCAATGTTATTTCTTCTCTCAAACCAAGCAAAAACAACACGTTTGAAGCTATGGGAAAGCTTGTCTGGAATCTAAAAATGTTAATTGTACTTTCTAAACAATATAATCATTTTAATTACGGGATTGTCAATGAAGTATACCACAGTGACGGTGACATTTTTCTAGAAGCATTATGGGTGATACTCATCTTTTTTCAACTGATAAAGAGCAAATCACGTGACTCATATGTGTAATCATTGGAGCGAGCTCGTCGCGTCGCTTCGCGACGCGAGCTTCGCTCGCTATTAAACATATGGCTATGTAAACAAAAACATGATACCAACCTTGTTTACATAACAAAGAATTGTGAGCTCTGTATCTCTCTTGTAACTCGGCAACTGACATTCAAAATTTGACTGATCATTAGAAATACACCAATGAAGCATTTTAAGCATTAAAAATGAAAAAATAAAAATTGAAAAGTTTCAATCCAAATCGTACAAAGGAACAAGTTTACAATACAAATGAAAAATCATACCATGCAGATGAGAAATTACACAATACGAATGAATTTTTTACATTACAAATGAAAGTTTATGCAATAAAAATGGAAAAAGATCAATATTGCAATTTTGTGGGCGATATTTTGTCATGAAATCGACAACGCACTTGCAGAGTATCTCACAAAAATCCATGGCCTGCCGGAGTTGCCAAACTAAATAGTGACTGTTCCTAGGCCTCAGCCACGCACTCGACCTTAGAAGTGCAAGTCCAGAGTCTTTTAAATTAGAGGGTCTCCGTGATTCGTCAGGCGTAAATCTAGATTTGTGGCGCCTCGCCCTCCGTGATAATGTAACAGAGACTTTAAACAACAACCAGTGTTTAAAAATAATTCTAGAGTAGCCGCAATAATGTAACCCTCCCTGATTTTTTTTTATGGGGGGGGGGGGGGGGGGGAGCTACAACATTTACTCTTTAGGATCTCCGTAATGGTGCAAATGCAGTGGTGAATCACTTTCGCAACATTTTCGATCATTCTGAACATTGGCTGACTTTCTTTACGTAAATAAAATGATATTCTGTGTTTCTTAGTCAATATTTTTTATACAAATTTACAATTTGCAACTTGCGATTCTTGAGGCTCTATTCTACAATTTTCAACAATTTCGATATATTCCAATTTCTCGATCGATATTTGTGCGCCATGTTTGATGTCCTTTTCAACTTCTGATTGTCAAGTTATTTCCATATGCCATTATAAGCCGAACCAATCCGACAAACAAAGGAAAATCATATGGTGGAAGAAGAAAAATTGCACCTTGCTGTTCGTTTTAAGGAATAAGGTAGTGTTCACACCAATGGACGAGTGCGGAGGAGAAACCATATTTCGTCGATATTGAAAAGATTTGAATTTAATATCAAGTTAAAAAGAAAAACGAACAGCAGGGTTCACATTTTTTCTTCCACCATATGATTTTCCTTTGAAATTCGGATTGGTTCGGCTCGGGTAGTCTACATTTTCGCGCTGATTCTCAATGTTTAGGCATTTCAGTAATCTAGCAATAACAAGCATGGCGGAGAAGACGAAGAATTTTGCATGTTATACATATTTAATGAAAACATCTTTATTAGACATGCCCAAGCACAAAGTTGATACTCTGTTTGGTGTAAACAACATTGGAAATAAATACACGCGGGGTTATTTCAAGATATTTATATATAAAAAAAAAGATTTCGCACCATTACGAAGATCTTATGGAATTCTAGCCCTCTCCAGAAAACGTCAGAATAAAAAAAATCGGAGAGGGCTACATTATTGCAGTTAATTTTAAAGGAGAGCAATATAAGACTAAATTACCTATAGTCGTACATACATGTAGGTGCTGGTATTCGTTGAATATCATACTCTGATATCGATTCCAAACACAAGAGGCTCTATGTATATCAACAATAAACAAGAACTGTTTGATTGGTAATTCCTGTATAATATTCATATGTCTTCTATTTTTCCTTCATAAGTCCAGGTGTTCGTGTAGCATGTAAAGGAAGGTGTCCTTGTCTTAAAAGTAAGTAATTGACTAGTTCTTCAAATATTTAGCGCATGCGTCAAGGAGCAATGAATTGCGATATCTCAGGAACATTACTCTTTCGATGGAATTTGAAATGTTTTTTGATCTTAATGTGTAACAAAGCATGACGAGCTTTGTGTGTAACAAAGCGTGACGAGTTTTGTGTGACGAGCTTTGTAATACAAGGGAAACGCTATGAGGGAACTAAAGTTTTCAAACGTTGAAATGAAAGACGTCTCGTGATCCAGTCCGTCAAATATACGTTGACGTTGTTTTGTTTTGAAAAAGATTTTTCTATTCCATAGAAGATTATTGGTTATCTAAAATTGCTTTTTATTAGCTCTATAAGATTTAGAATATATCAGCTACAAACTTAAATACGGATAAATAAGTAGAGCACTAGATGAGGTGATGTACTCTACATCGTCATAATGGCTGACTTCCTTTTAAAACATGAGTGAAAATATAAATATCAGCAATATTGGTCGATTCATTTTAAAAATCTTCGCCTGGCTGAGTAGCTGAGTGGGTTAGCACGTGGACTGTTAAACTGCAGATTGTGGGTTCAAGTCAAGCAGGGGTTTTTAAAAAAAATTTCAGATTGCTTTCTACTAAAACTGTATTTTGTGACTAAATGAAGTAAATTTGAAAGTTTTCAATTTCAAAATATTGTTGTACAGATCGTCCACTTTTCATCCATATCAAATTCTGGTGTAGCATACATCCTTAAAAGCATTGGGCATATCATATACTATCAACAGTGGTCTTACTGGACTCTATCATTTATAAGAAACACAGTGTTTTAATCGGATAAGCACTAGGTGCATGAAGTGATGCTTCGATGATAATTTTAGTTTTTTTTTTTAAGAAGTCATGCGTCCAGAGGAGGCAAATGACGATGACTATTTGAAATTTCCTAAGCGGGATGCAAAAATTGAGAGAAAAGAATAAAAGGAAATGAGAAAATCGCGCATGTAAGAAAGATTCTTTTAAATATATGAAACTAAGTTCATCTTGATTTTGATTGGACAATTACATGTACCAGTGTGATACCTTAATATCCGCGGCATGACAAAGGGGAATCACACTTTCTTCAATTTTCTATTAATAGAAATTCAACTTGTTAAATTTGAAAAAGATATTTAAGGAAAACAGACATTATTTTAATTTCAGTAACTTTCCTTGTAATGTATTTTTGACATGGTAAAATTGTATGACAAAATTTGTAAATATCGATCAAATATGGAAGACTCGTGCAACGTATACCTAGCGCAATTTTTTTTAAAAAGGTAATGATTGGTTACAAAACATGGTTTAGCCTGGTTCTTAATTTCATGGTTAAAACTAAACACAATTATCTTTTATTTTCTAGATTTCTTTCTATTCCCTTTAGGGTCGGATATCTTAAAGTAGTTTTTTTGTTTTCCAAGACGTTGTTCATAAACGTCGACGTCATGATGTTATTTGCGGGGTTTTTGGTAGAAACAACGATATATTTAACGATATAATTAATTAACGTTTACAAGAAAACGACAAGAGACACATGGAAAAATTAATGTGCTCTGACAATGGCATATTGTGGACATCTTATGTATTTAATTTCATCAAATTTGTAGACGGGGCTAATCTTTCTCTGGTGTAGCATTCCTCCTTAACTGCATCCCTCTCTCGTTGTTAGGACGCATGCTTTGATTTACCGAGTATCATATCAAAATATGTACATACATAGTCCATTGCTCTTTTGGTGCTTTATATGAAAATATTTCAAATGCAATGCGTATCCTGTATGATCCTCTGAGGTATGTTAAATAACTGTACCCCATTTCCATTCTTAAAGACCGTGTAGCGTGTGACAGCGTGGCAAGAATTCCATCGTCATCGAAAGCAAGGTTTTCGACTTGTCTATATGGTCGGGCTGTCTAGCGCGCTGGTCACATTCTGCAAGGAGATTTGGTCCCGCATGTTGTGAGGTCAGCTCCGGGTAGTGGCGGAAGTGGTTATCCAAATAAAATAAAGCGATCATGGCCTATTTTGTCCACCAAAGTTTAGAAAAATCTTTATCCTCAGTATGAAAGGACGCAATCATACAGATTTAGGCTCAAGATATTCTGAACACCAGTACAGGTCATGTCTTTAATATTTGCTAATCCCCCCTTGTCTAGACAATTTGAGAAACGTGAATCTCCTTTGCAAAAGGATGTCCTGTACATAGTGTGGTTGAAATGCAATGGGTCTGAAGGAAATAAAAAATACAGTTACATATATATGATCAATTATAGACAAATGAACGTCACAATGCCTACTTTCATCCAAGTCGAACAAACTGGAAAATGAAGTAATTTCTCTCTCAATCTTTTTATACCGTCATTATACCAACATCAGCAGGGATACTTACTCCTTTGGGTTACCTGATCACATGTTTTGTGTGTACGGGTGTCCGTGCTTGCGAAGGATACAGAATTGGAAGAGAAGATCTTAATTTATAGGGGGATTGATCACTGGTAATTTTCACTTGTTTATCCTTCGATTATTCAGGCTTGGTTAGGCATGAATATGTAATCGAGTAGTGCTTAACGGAAAGTTAATCTCCTTTGAGATCAAATAACTTGAATCTAAATTGTTTTTTGTATAATAATTATCTATCCTGCGTTACTTATACTATTTAACTTTACTAAAATAAAATTTACCTGTGCCATGCAAAATTTGGGATCAAATACTAAAATGTTCGACTACGAATTGTGTTAATTTTCACATCGCAATTGCTAATTTAAGTAGGCATTGAAAAAAATCCTGCTTCCTTACAGAACCTTGCATATGCTTGACCATTTATGACCCAGTGTGTGGCACAGACGGAAAGACCCATTCAAACGAATCATGCATGCGCTGCACGTAAGTAATACAAGCATAATTTAACAAGTAAGGATGAACGAAGCTATAACCCGCAGCACAAATCTTAAAGTGTCCCGGAAGTCAAATATACATTTTGGTTTATCTTATGTATTTTTAAAAATAAATACCGATAGTAAAATTATTTCAGTTATTTTTCAATCAATAAACGATATAATGGGCAAAAACAACCTTCTTCGTAAATTCACACCTTTACGATACCGAAAACGAGACTCAAAATGTAATACCGGATCTGACGTCACAACCCATCATTGGCAGTTTCTTCACAACAAGACGAGAGTATAAAAGAAGAAAATAATCGAAGAGAAATGGCAAGTAAGAGTAAGGGACGCATGTGTGTAGTTGTAGGAAGCAGCAACAGGCCCTCGGACACCGTTTCCGTTCATGTTTTCCCGAAAGACGAGCGACAGAGAGCAGCATAGACTCGATTTGTGAGACTGACCCGTGCAGACTGGACAGGATCGTCCCAGTATACTGTTGTTTGTAGTGCGCATTTCACGGACGGATGTTTCCAGGCTCAGTTTTCACTGATGAGAGAATTTGTAATTCCTGCGAAAAAACGCCTCTGCTCTGGTGCAATTCGAACACTTTATCCTAAGAGGAAAGTGGACGACCTCAACCTTGCCCTCCTCTCTTCGACCGAGCTTAAACCCAAGCGCCAGGCTGCCGTCAAGCTGGAGAAAAATAGGGTAGGGTCGTGTGTAACTTTATGAAGATTCCATCGGTAAGAAAGTTGATAATTTTTATTGTAGTCTGTGACGTTTATTAACTTTTTTCATTTTATAAGTTACAATACACGTACCATATGACGAGTTTCTAACATGCCCCCATCTGATCAGGACCCTGGATTAGATTGCCGTTTAAACATATTCTGTCATATAGATCCACTGACCTATCTTAGTAATGTTATCAAGAACTTTGCATAATTTAAATGTACATAGACTTCTATTACTCTTTTAGTGGGCAATATTATTTTTCCAACACGATTAAATGTTAACATTGCAAAGATACCAATTCTGATCAATCAAGTGAAGGCTGAGGGGTGTAGAGTGAGTGGCCTGTAACCCCTGTTATAACTCCTACATGTACATCCTTTGGATTTATACGTTAATGAAAATTAAATTAAATTATTTCCAAAAATGATATGTGATGGAAACCCCTCTTCACTTATTTAATTTACACAAATCATGGGCAGATCCAGGAATTTTGGAAGGGTTATACCATTATAACATTTTTGTTGTGAAAGGGGGGTTCCACCATCTATATGTGTGGGTGTTTTTTAGCAACATTTTCTGATGAAAGGGGAGGGTTCCGACCTTCGGGATACCCTCCCCCACCTCTGAATGATCAGGATCCCCCCACTGCAAATTATTTCAATATTTACATGGGGACATTTTATTTCAAAATAATAAAAGAATTACAGTAAATACATTATAAAGCACTATCGTAACAATTATTTTATCCTTTTTTATTGGGAAAGGTTGATGATTGCTGCTCTACATTTTAATGAGAATTCCTCAAGGCTGCATGACATAACGAAGGAGGGGGACCAACAATTCAAAATTAGCTTCCCGAAGTTCAAGTGTTCGTAGGAAGCCTGTTGATCCAACAATTAGTAAGAATGTACTTATAAAGATAATCCACTATCATAATTCATATCAAAATTAATTGGCATGGCATTTTTACTATTTTTGCATATGTCACTTTTCTTTCAATCAGGTTTAAAACAGCAATAACAAAGTTAATGAGAATTTTTATTACAAATGTATTTATCAAAATACAATACACATAGTAAAGAGCAATTTATTTATAAGGATGTAAAGCATACATAAAATTTTAAATAGTGTCCATTTATTCCAGCCCATCAGTCCTGATGAAGGAGACTTATTTGGTTTTTCAAGGGTCATCAGAACCATTACCATGCTCATTGCCAGCTCAACCACCTCCACTATGCAGTGAATTTTCCCATCCTGATAAAGAAGAAGCAGAGATACATTTTACATCGAGGTTCAGTTGGAAGGAGACATCCGTGTGAATGTGAACAAAACGTGACACTAGCTATTTGGACATTCTAGCAAAGCAGATAAAAATATGTTGGTCATACAGATATGCTCTATTTTAATCTTGTTTAAAAATGTTAAATCATTGTGAAACACTTTTATCGTTGGTTTTGTTTAAATTTGAACCAAAGTCACATAGAGTAGTAGGTTGTGAAAACAAATTTTGTTATTTTTTACAAAAAAAAAAAAAAAGAAAAAAGACTGGGAACAACTACATGTATGATATAGGGTCTGATCGTTGGGTAACAATCTGTTTGGTCTTGCATGCAACTGTATTTTTGCAAATAATTTATAGAATGAAATATTAGCATAGTATATGTAATATTAGCTTTATAGTATATATAATAGTTGTAAGAGTTAAAAAATGGGAACATGAAAGCAGGGTCCTCGTCCCGTTCCTGGGTGTGGACACATTTTATTTGAAATATTGTTTGTAAAGCTGATGCTTTCGAGAAAATTGATGTATTATTTTTGGGCCATTTCTGTTAGAATGTTGTGCTTGAATTTGTTTGTATGCATCATGTATGAATCGTACATTTGTTTTTAAAAAAGTTGCTTCAACTAACTCATACCATCACTCAGGTGCATTGGATCCTTGATACTTCTCAGAGGCAAAGGAATTCCGTCACAGCATATGAGGGTAGAGGGACTCGTACCGTGTGCCCTAGGTATCCTTAGCACCATCAAAGAAATTGCTTGTGTGTTATGTATCTGTTACGCCTGTAATTCCGGGAAATGTTTGGAATTATTCACTAATGATAAACTAGCAATCGGACCCAATGGTCATGTGAATTTTGTATTGATTAAATCAATAAAAAAAATTGACTTGCTCTTCAATTGTTGCCCTCATTTCTCCATACTGGGTATTGGTATTATGCCGTCTCGAGCTCATGCACATCTAAACACACTGATGAAAACCCAGGGTGTTCAGTAAAGGAGGCCAGTTCCTTGTTGAATGACTCCATTGACACCTAAAATGATTTGTAAACCATGTGAATTTGTGAAAGAATAGAGAACTCAATAATGGGGAAAAGATAAGACAATTCTCCTCTAGATGATAATTTTTTAAAATTCTTAGAAAAATTGTAAGTTCAGATATAACAGTATAAAGGGGGTGTCACATGAGAGGATAGAAAAATCATTGTTATTTTTCAGATCTTTCCCAATGAAGTAATGAGCGAAAATACACCACAGGAACAAATAATTTTGTCTGTAATAATAGTAGGCCTATTGATAATTGAGGGTACATGTATATACCACACCACTCCCTAATTACTAAGGGGTGGTATGGTACACACCAGTGCGACCACTAACATTGTTATTACAGACAAAATGACAGATTCCTGTGAATACGACGCGACGCGGACAGGCGTAATATGGTGATTAGACATCTGTAATTTTATCATTAAAGTAATTAAGAATGATGTACAGTTAAAAATGATTGATCAATTTCGTATTTCCCAAAATTTATTTTATAAACAAACAGTCTAACGGCGCCTTACCTTTCCGTGCTTCCGAGGCGAAGTTCAAGTTGTTCACGTTCAGCATTCTCCCCATTTAACTCGTCGAAATAATCGGAATCCATTACAGCTGACTCTTATTGGTAAGGGACGATGTCCTGTACGTCCTCGTTACGATAATCTTAAAAGGAAGACGCTGCAAATGATATGTGGAGGTCGATTTCGTCCACAGAAACGGAGGTATCGCTCGCATTTGCCATATTGGCCTGTTTGAGACTGATGGGTTGTGACGTCACACGTCATTATGGCTAACTATAGTAAAACCGGAAATTCAGCTGATTGGTTTCGGGCAGGTGCAAAAATAGCTAACTTTGACGGGGAATATCTTAATATTGAATGCACGCACCATCATAATTTTTTATTCTTATATTTTCAAATGTATTTCTGAACCAATTTACCATTTTTGCACCCATGACTTCCGGGGCACTTTAACAAAAACAATTTAACAAACCATATGCTTTAAGGAAACTCCTCAGCTTTTGATGGAGATAACGCAGGATACTATGACCTTGTAGGTGCTGGTTTAATAGATATGTCATTGGCGTAAGCATATCACACATTTTTTTTTTACTTTAACCTAACCAGTTGTAAAACATACATCTTTTTATCGATTTAGATTTTGAAATATTAAGGAAAGAATACATTTTGTGGCGGAATGATTGTTTGATAAAAAAAAGTTATATATATTCTAGTGTATTCTTTATTTTTTCCCTCCATAAGTCCGGGTGTTCGTAAAGAGTGTAAAGGAAAATGTCCATGTCCTGAAGGTAAGTACGCGCGACTACTTCTCTAAACACGTGACACATACAAAACTCTCAAATCAAAATGAATCGCTGAATTGGTCAAAGATTGATTTCAACCTTTTATACTGTAATTTAACCATTGAATCTTTCTTTATACTTACTTAATCATGTTTTTATAAATGTGGGGATGGTGGTCGGTAAAGAGATATTTTCCCACCATGTATTAGAAATGAAATACTAGTGTTTTATATATATATATAAAAAAAAAAAGAAAAAAAAAAAAAGAATAAGGAATAGGTATTGAATGTTACATTTTCATCAGGATTGCTAATCAAGCATGCATTAATGATTTTCTTGCAGCATCCTGTGGATGCCCGGCTTTGTGGGACCCAGTGTGCGGAACAGATGGGAAAATGCATTCTAACGAAGCATGCATGCGTTGCACGTGAGTAATCGAAACATAATCTACCGAGACCATGTGCTCTTTACTAGTATTATACTTTCATGTAAAATACTCGAACCTGATTGGTCGAGAAGCATTTGAAAAAACATATTGTTACCCTCTGAGAACAAAAAACACGCGCCCCAGGGTGATAGTATCTAGCAACGGGTAACAGTACTTGACAACGGGTGATATTATAAAAAATTATCACATGCGTCAAATTTATGCGCGTACGGTTCGCCGTAGATTGCTAGACGACGTCGTTTGAGCGTTTGTAATAAACGCGAGTACCCGCATCGAAATACGAAATATCGCATGACAATGTTTGATCAAATGTCAACAGACGTAAGTTTTTCTGCTTTCCAGTTTACATAACATTCAGTATAATAAAACAAATATTGCATGTAGTTGAGGGTAACATTGAAATTTTCACCCCTCGAGAAACCATTGTCAACCTCGGCTGCGCCTCGGTTGACAATGGTTTTCTCGGGGTGAAAATTTTCAATGTTACCCTCAACTACATGCAATATTTATATAATGTAACTTGTGGTGTAAGTTAACTTGAAAATACTAGAATATTACATCTAGATGCTTTACCAAAGTCAACCTTAGTTTTTCTAGAGTAGAAACCTTATGCTATGTAAAACTTCAGTGAACGCGTCTAGATAATTTAATTCAATACAATAGGAACTTTAAAATCAATTTAAACTTTAGTAAATAATATTGTAAACTTTAGTAAATAATATTGTAAACTTTAGTAAATATTATTGTAAATTTTAGTAAATGCTATTTTAAACTTTAGTAAATACTATTGTAAACTTTAGTAAACTCTCAGATTATTTGATTCTGTATAGTAAAAACTTTACAATTTCATTATTGATACACTAACATCGACAGTTGCTATTTCACTCGGTTTCATTATAACATCATTCATTCTTATGAACAGATTCGGAAGTTACAATTAACATGAGTAACTGTATTACAATATGTAGTATCATAAAGTATACAACTCATGTATTTCACTTCTGATCTTTCAAATGTAGATGGTGTACATCCAGAATCCTTTGTGATTAAATTCTGTATTTCAGTCCAGGTCTTGAGGTCGCATGTAAAGGAAGGTGTCCCTGTGCCGAAGGTATGTAATTATTTCTTCGGAAACTTGGGAGTTTTTTCTCGTCATTTTCCTCTCATAAGAGAATAAATATCACTTAACAATAAGCATAGATTTGTTATAAGCATGTATGTTCTTTATAAGCGTGTTTTACTGCAATCATGATTCGAGAGAGAAATTATGATAAATAATTATGATTTATGAAGGTTCTCAATCATGAGGTTATTCATTAGGCTATCGTTTTCAATTATAATGTATCATACTTTTATTTTTAGGATCAGCATATCAGTGAGATGGAAGAATTGTTGCCCTTGAAAGGATATGGATAACTAATGCGATAAATATATGGATGTAAAGGAGAAAAAAAATAAAGAATACAAATATGAAAGATTGAAGTACTTATTGATCAGACCATTGATACAATTCAATGGAATGAAAATAAAAATTGAAACGTACAGCTGAATGTCAATATTGTATTAACACAAAATAGTACAGTACACCCTTTCTCCCCATCGTCTGTATAAGCCGCCAACCAAAAGAGTTTATACCTTAGTGTGGATAATTGAACACTTTTTCATCCCCTCAACCAGTTGTCGGATAATAAATGTAATGTAATTGACTAATTCCAAGCCTTCTGATTGGCTAAAATACAACAAGTTAGGGGGAAAATAGGTCGTTAAATTCACCTTCACGTGCCTTTCAGATGAATATAATAACATTTAATTTTTCCAATATTGAACAAGAATGAATTTGAAAGTCCCAATGTTATACTAGTTATAATTTTTAGTTGCCTGATGAAAAGTTATGTCACTTTCTACTAAGTCTCTCATTCTTTCTGGAAACAAAGATAACCGATCACGCTTTATATCGTATGCCGTAGTAGCCGGAAGTCGGTTTCGGTGTTTTGAATTATACAATCGTCATATACAAAAATATTTGCTATGACACCAATATTTTATTGGACGAGAAAGCTCAGACGCCCTTTATGCAAAGGCGAGGATAACAAACAGTAATCAATCTCATAACTCCTATCAAGGTGAAGATAACGAACAGTGATCAATCTCATAACTCCTATAAAGGTAAAGATAACGAACAGTGATCAATCTCATAACTCCTATAAAGGTGAGGATAACGAACAGTGATCAATCTCATAATTCCTATACGCAATACAGCCAAGATTTAGCAGTAAGGTTTAACCTTAAATCAATCCAAACTGAATGAAAAACAATTTTCTGGATTTGGAGAAACACCTGCAAGAACTGGGTACCTGTAAAGAGCGAAACGAAATCGGTGGGTTTCGTTTCGGTAGATTTCGTTTCGCACTTTACAGGTACCCGCAAGAACTGGCCAGTTAAATATTCAAATATTAGTCATTGCTGACTAAGTATACCACTACATAGAAACGACAGCTTTCACAATGCAATGCTTATAGGAACCGACACAATCATTAGAGGAAACTAGTCTTTCTCAAATTATCACCAGTGACTTTACCCATGTGAAATTTTTCTGTCTCACACTGCAGCAACGTCATTTGATTGTGACGTTATAGAAATGAGGATTTCGATCATTTTGAATTTTCTCAAAGCTCTTGAATGTATGCACTAAACTGTGGGTAATATAATCCTTCTTTATTTACTCGTATGGGATAGGGAAAGTCCACCTCTGGAACAAGATTCGCTGTCTACGATCACCCAAAGCCCCATCCGAGACTACAAATCTTGTCCCCTCGGTGGAATTTCCCTATCCCACACTCATACAAATGAAGGATTCTGTTAATCTTTGATTAAGTACAAAACCTCCGCGGCGGTCTAGAGGTTAGAGCGTTCATCCAGCATGCGGAAGGGCGGGGTTCGAATCCCTGCCGCGACAGACCTAAGTCGTTACATTGTATAACAGGTAGTGACAGTTCCATCGCCAAACGCTCGGCATCAGATGTGAATGTCACCGGTCCTCGGAGATGACCTTAAAACCGGATGCCCCGTGTCACAGTAGGTCTGGCACGCTAAAGAACCCTCACTGCTTAATGGCCGTAAGCGCCGAGCAAAGGCCTAAATTTGAAGCCCTTCATCGATCTTGGTGACGTCTCCATATGAGTGAAAAATTCTCAAGAGAGACGTTAAACAAGATACAATCAATCAATTCATTAAGTACAAATCAAGATAGGGCATTTCCCGTTATGATTGATGGATGTTTTACGCGGTTAACTAATTGAAATATATTTGGTTGTGAGTGTTTTAGTGTTCCATTAGGATACATAATGAAATATCGTCGCAAGTGACGCTGATACTTACGCTCCCCTTCCCTTTCACCTGTGGCTGTCTGTGTGACAAATTCTTCGTTTCTCATAAATATGCATGACGAGAATGACTTAATCCAATACCAATAGTATTCATTCTTAGCCTTAAATGAAAGATTTGTAATCCAAAATATCAAAAACATAGAAATACAGTGAAATTATATTTTGCGTACGCAGTTTTGTTTGTGACGCGGTCGATATTTTCCACAAGAAAACGTTGCGTTTGTAACGGGAACCAGTCTGTTTCCGGCCGCCAAGTGTACTCAATCTGCCCAAAGCATAAACACTATCAAAGTACCCTTAAACTCTGTACTGAAGGGCGTAATACTAAGGAACAGACTAAGTCCACTGACAATGTCAATTTACAATGACTGGTCCTGTTTTTGTTCAACCCAGGTTCAGATATAAGATTCCTAAATTATGATCAACACCTTGGAATAAGAAGAGAGTTTGAAAGTTTTAACAGATCATTTATTATAGTATAATATTGAATAATTTGATTGACAACAAATAACATATGAGTTTTCAAAATAATCTCCAAAAATGTAAACAAAATAGAAAGGTAAATGAGTTAGAAAACGAAGATGAATTGACCACTGAATAATTAATAACCAAAATGAATTTAAATAACAAAAATAAATAAGGGGAAAATGAAAATATTATGGCCTAAAAAATATCAAAGGATAAGGGAATAGGCTTCCATACAACACCTAACAAACCCTAAAGCACATGGTGGCTCGCTATACCAGCAAAACTGAATTTAAATTCCTAAATATCAAAAAGGCACTAAGCTCAGTAATTTCTCTACATAAAAAAAATAACTACAATGCTATATAAAGTAAAGTTGTAAAGGGATATCTAATTCAACCTTGAACCAGTCTGACTCTATCCAGGGACTAAATTACATCTTAAAGAATTTAGACTATTTCCTAAACAGGTAAAAAATAAGACTGCACGAGCAGTCCGGGATTTAACCCAAGAGAAGAAGAGAAGAATAGAGAGAGCACGAACCTGTGGGTTCTTTAGCCCCTAGCAAAGTGACTTGAAACTGCCGCTGTCACTGTTTATATACTAACTCTAACCAATGAAAATTACTCTAACTAAGAGACTTTGAAAACTGCAGGGTGAAAATCTAAAACGATTTCTGGTGAGTTTAAGGCACTAGCTTTAAACCAATGAAAAGTTAGGAAACAAATTAACTTTGGAATGATTGACAAGATGGAGGCAAATTCAACAGTATAAACAGTACATGTGAGAAAAATAGTAAAGTGAACAATTTACATCAGATTCAGACTTTACACAGAAATGATGATCTACAGGATGTATAGTAGCATAAACATAGGTAATGAATTAACAATTTAAATGTTAATTAAGCCAAAACTGTCACACGTTGATGCATTATGACGTCATTAGTTTCAGATGATATTGATATGGAAAACCATTGTGCTAGTGTGGTGATCCGGAAGATCCGATCCACTCTGTGAAAGCAACAGTATAAAAACGAAACATTGATAGGTATATACATTAATAAAGTTGAAATATCAGTTTATAAACCAAATAATCTTATGTTGCATCAACTCTATATGGATCAGTTCATAACCACAAATCATATAATGCTGCACCGCTTCTAGATGCCTTGGACATCTTGGACATCCTCGATTGTCTTTTCATGATCGCAGTTCGACGTTTATACTCATCAACTTGCTCTCTTTTTTGGCGTTCGAAAAACCCAACCTGTCCAATCAAAAAATGTTAATAGTATCCAACTTTTTTTTCTACAATAACGTCATATCTCCATTAATATACTGAAGGAAAATATAAATTTGAATAATCTATAAACTTTTTCGTTATTTCAATTTCTTTTAAAACAATTTTTCCAATATATCATTTTTCTAACTGACATGATTTTATTCTTAGATTTAGATAATGTGAACAAAAAATGTTTTTAATTTTCATAAATATTATTTATTTAAGAAATTATTTGTATGTAAAACTTTGATTCCGTATTGTAGCCCCATCCTAACTCCGGGAGCCATGATTTGAACAAACTTTGATCTGCACTATGTCAGAAAGCTTTCATGTAAACTTGTACTTTCCTGGCCCACTATCTACATGTATATATTCCCATGTAAAACTTTGATCCCCTTTGTGGCTCCAACCTACCTACCCCCCCCCCCCCGGGGGGGGGGGGTGTCATAATTTTATCAAACTTGAATCTGCACTACGTCAGAAAGCTTTCATATAAATTTCAGCTCTTCTGGCTCTTTGGTTCTTAAGCAGATTTTTAAATGTCCCATCCTATTTTGCATTTTTTGTGATTATCTCCTCTCTGAAAGGCCCTTCGTTTGAACAAGTTTGAAAACCTTTTACCCAAGGAAGTTTTTTGCAAAATTTGATTGAAATTGGCCAAGTGGTTCTGGAGAAGTTGAAAATGTCAAAAGTTTACAGATTGACAGACAGACGGGCAAACGACGGACAACAGGTAATCAGAAATGCTCACTTGAGCTTTCAGCTCAGGTCAGCTAAAATCATTGAATCTTTGAGAGTTTGTATCACTCTTTCGATTGATTGATTGATTGAATATTGTTTAACTTCCCTCTCGAGAATATTTCCCTCACATGTAGACGTCACCACTGTCGGTGAAGGGCTGCAAAATTAGGCCTATGCTCGGCGCTTATGGCCATTGAGCAGGGAGGGATCTTTATCGTACCACACATGCTGTGACATGGGACCTCGGTTTTTGCGGTCTCATCCGAAGGACCGCCCCCATTCAGTCGCCTCTTACAACAAGCAAGGGGGTACTGAGGACCTATTCTAACCTGGATCCCTACTCTTTCGAAGATGAAAGCATACTTCATGAAAGGTGTTTTAACGAACCATTATAGAAACGTTTGGTGTAATGAGGTACCTTAAATGTTTTTAAGATGGGAAGTCTAAATACGATCCTTCATATTTATGTAAATTTATATTCACATATCCCATGTGTTTGCCTTAGATCATCGTCAGAAACCCACGGTTGGTTACGCTTCGTTCGTAGGAATGAATGGACCTACGGGTGATGGAGAGAGGAACGAAGCGTAATCAACTGTGGGTTTCCGACGATGGCCTTAGATATCTTTACCAATTGTAACAATGACATTTCCATATGAATGTGCTGCAGTTAACGAAGTATGGCGGTGTGATGAGTTACAGTTCATATCCTCCTGTATTTTCAAAACTGAAATCCGTTCCTTCTATATTTTTTCAAGGAATTTGCCGATAAACAATATTTAGTGGCATCTTTTAAGGACATTCAGATCATAGAACAATATATTTGAAGAATTTTGATAAGGAATATATCTAAAACATTTATGAAACACTAGATGTATATCCCAAACTTTGATCTTCATGATTGATTTGACCTTTAACATGCGACATTCATTTTACTACCGTAAAACACGCTTACAACGAACACGCTTTTAACAAATTCACGTCTTTTGTGAAGTAAAACTGATATTTAAAACTAACATATTTATGGGTAGACTAGAAAATCATTCCGTCCAGGTGGAATGAATAATTTGAATGATTTCACGCGCATGAATCCAGGATAAATCCTTAGTTAAAATCAGTTTCCATAGCCTAATCACCAAAATTCACCCGATAAGATATCTTATTTTGTTTGATTAATATAAATACAATTCGTTTCCTCGGTTTCAAGGCTCTGACCTTGAGTTCCTTTATTTAACCTTGAGTTCCTTGTTTAGCCATAGCGAGGATTCCCAGGATTGCGATTGTTGTTTGACCTTCAATACTTCCTAATTATGTTAGAACATCATAAGAAATCATTACAATTATGAAATTTTATAGCTCTCTCTCTCTCTCTTCTCTCTCTCTCTCTCTCTCTCTCTCTCTCTCTCTCTCTCTCTCTCTCTCTCTCTCTCAATTTTAAAATAAAAAAGGGGGGATGATAATAAGGAAAAAATGTATTGACCTTGAAGACTAGTATTTTATTAATATATCATCTTAAGACCTCTAAACTATGGTAAAACATTATTCTAAATCAACATAAATTCGGATTCGCATAGCTCTTTATGTTGGGATATCAGAATTTCTAGAATGCGGCTTCAATTTGTCTGACCTTGAAAAATATATTACCTTGAAAAATAAAAATATTATTGAATCTTTTTCCTTAGACTTCTCTCCCATTCACCTATTCGATTGTTGATTTTAATGCTAGATCAGTGTCCTTTGATTGACTTTGTTTGTTGTTTAACCGTGTTCTTCTGGCAATCATTATTTTTCGCTGTTCACCATATCCGAATCATCAATGGTACGGACTACCTAATATTGTTTTGAACTTAATCACTCCATATCATTATCTTCCCACCATTTTATTCCATAATCACATTGTTTTGTAAGATTTCCCTCTAAATTTTTCTGATTTCTGTAATTTTTCAAGAATAATTTTATTTTCATCCCGACCCGACCATGGTACAAACTCTCTAAACCATAGTCAGTAAACACGCTTTACAACGTAACCACCACCATTTTTATCACTCAGTACAATAGTGTATCACTCTTCTCACCAATGTAGTTTATCGATACTTGTTTTTGTGTGTTATTTGTTTATGTAATTTATGTCTCTTGATAAAGACGCGGGTTGCGTCGAAAATTTGAGTTTTAAATAACCAACAGTGTCGTGGCCTTTTCAGTGCTTTTATAAATTTCTTTACTGGCCTTGTATCTTCTCAGATCCGACACTTTAAGAAAGCAGGGTGTTGTTGGGTTTTTGTGCTTTTATATATATATATATATATATATATATATATATATATATATATTCCCATTGAGAAAGAAATTAAAAAAATTCTACTGAATATAACGAAGTTTCATTATAACGAAATGTTTTTCGCTGGCTCTGGGAGTTCGCTATATTCATGTTTTACTGTACATACGAAATACTGGTGTTGAATAGTCAGAAAAATAAGAATAGGGTCAATATGAGAGAAAGACATGCAAATAATTCCCCGAACACAATTATTGAGAACTTTTAAAAACTTGCTTTCTTCAGGGCCAGTCCCAGGAGTATCAAGGATACAAGTCCCCCTATGCTGCCCCCAATCACCACGCCGAGATCAATTTTGCTGGACTCGAAAGCAGTGTGTTTTGATATAATCTTCAAAATTGTCTGAAAAAAGTAGCCTTCAAATTCGTTATGAACATGAATATTGCTTCTAGGAAATGTACATTATAATTACAGATACAAGACACATGCTTAAGCCGTTACCTCTCCGTTTATCGTTTGTAACCGTCCCTCAAATGTCGAGTTGTTGGACAATAGAAGTCTGCCGGAAGTGATGTAATTTACAACACGCACTCGCTAGATACAAGATATGAAGCAATACTGTGTACTAGTGAGAACAAGATTTTAAATAATTATACAGCTAGTTTATCTATATCATATATCCTCTAGAATAATTATACAGGTAGGTTATCAATATCATATATCCTCTGGATTGCGATAACTTCTCTTACAGTTTACCTCTTTTACAATATAGAAAATGTAATCGAACTTGAATAAAACTGCAGATCTAATTAATCCAGCAGTAGTAATGACACAAATAACAGGGGGATATAACAAGAGGCCGATGGGCCACACCGCTCACCCGAGTCACATTGGCCCTGCCGTTGTTCTTTTAAAATATATTTAATCAATCTTTATTCCCATGATAATTTTTACATGTATGAAGGTGACTATTTCTAAACAGGTAGAAATGTATGAAGGTGATTATTTCTAAACAGGTAGATGTGTGAAGGTGAATATTTCTGAACAGGTAGAAATGTGTGATGGTGAATATTTCTGAACAGGGAGAAATGTCTGATGGTGACTATTTCTAAAACAGGTAGAAATGTGTGATGGTGACTATTTCTAAACAGGTAGAAATGTATGAAGGTGACTCTTCTAAACAGGTGGAAATGTATGAAGGTGACTATTTCTAAACAGGTAGAAATGTGTGAAGGTGAATACCTGTTTAGAAATATTCACCTTCACACATTTCTACCTGTTTAGAAAACGTCACCATCACACATTTTTCCCTGTTTAGAAATATTCACCATTACAATTTTCCAAAGCTAGGATCACAACATAACTGAAAATTAATTCACATAACTCAGAGATGCCTAAACACTAATATGATTAACATTACCCTGCTGTTCAGGATAAGACCAAGATCACAAGTTTATAGATCATGGTATGATATCTTACTATAAGAAATATTCAAAATATGAAAGCTCGATCTTAAATAGTTCAGGAGATATTGAATAGGTCAACATTTTTATTAAAATTAGATCAAACTTCCAGGTCAAACATCAAACCACAACAAGGTCTTGTCATAAAGAATATATACACAAAATATGGAAGCTTTACCTGAAAATAGTTCAGGAGATATTGATTAGGTAAGATTTTTAAGAAAATGGGCAAAGGTCAAAAGATCAAATACAATTGCATCACAACGTTTTGTCAAAATTTAAGAATCTATATACAACATCTGAAAACCCTACCTTGAATGGTTATAAAGATATTGAAGAGGTTACCTTTTTCAAAGCAGGTCATATTCCAAGGTCAAAGGTCATAGTATGAAATGAAAGGTCTTGCCATAAGAAACCTATATAAAAATATGAAAAATCTACCTTAAATAGTTCAAGAGATCTTGAATAGGTCAGATATTTACAAAGCAGTTCCAATTTCAAGGTCAAACTTCATGAAAAATAAAATCTTCCGATAAAGAATCTATATACAAAATATGAAATCCCTTGCGTAAATAGTTCAAGATATATTTTCAAAGATTTTTCCTATATGTCATCATATGACACTTTGATCCCATATTGTGGCCTCACCCTACTCCTGGGTACTATGTATTGCACGAACTTGGATTTACTCTATGTCAGGAAGCCTTCGTGTAAAGTTCCATTTTTCTGGCCCTGTTTTATTTAAAAGATGATTTTTAGATTTTTCCTACATAATTGTGGCCTCACTCTACCTTTGAGGTCCATGAGTTTTACAGGTGTGAATTTGCACTATATACAAGGAAGCTATCATGTAAATTTGAACTTTCCTGGCCCAGTGGTTCTCGAGAGGAAGATTTTCTCTACATATTTGTATGTAAAACTTTGATACCCTATTGTAGCCCCACCCTATGCTTGGGAGCCATGATTTCTAGCTAACTTGAATCTGCGCTATGTGAAAAAGCTGCCATGTTAATTTGAAATTTCCTGGCCTGGTGGTTCTTGAGAAAAATATTCTAAATGACCTGATTTTGCATTTTCGTGATTACCTTCTCTTTGAAAGGGGCGGGACCCTTTCTTTGAACAAACTCGAATACCCTTCATCCATGGATGATTTGTACCAAGTTTGATTGAATTTGGCCTAGCTGTTCTGAAGACGATGAAAATGTGAAAAATTTATGGACAGAAGGACGGATGGACAAGACGACAGGCAAAAGGTGATCAGAATAGCTCGCTTGAGCTTTCAGCTGAGGTGAGCTAAAAACCGTATACAGTTACTATGGTCTCAGTAACTAAAGATTACATCTAGGAAATCCAATATATTCGTTGTGATATTTATATGAAGGACCACGACATCCGAACCTTCCTTCATTAGCTTTCGTAATGTACATTCTAGTACACGACAATCAACCGCTGGTTCGGAACAATTCTGGAATGGAAGAAAATAGCATATGGAATGTGATATCACTATTGTATGTTGATCTTGATGACCGGATATGGTTTATCAGCAGTGTTAGAGTTCCTCACAATATCTAAGATGTCATCATCATCAACTGATGGGGTTAATAGATCGGGTCTCGTTGAAGGCGCTTTTAACTTGCATATATCTTTGTTGTAGTTAATATCCTATAACACAGAGAAACAGAATATCACAACAATGAATAAAATCAACGCAGAGATTGAAATGTATACATTTCATTGACAATTTGATTTTTACTATAGTACTTAGTTATTGACCGAGGTGATACTTATCAATGTCAATATGCCAATTTATCGATAATATCAACCAAGGACAACGAAAATATGACACTTAGACGCACATTCAATAGCTGGACACCATCATAGGCCCATGGTACACTTATCTGTAGAAGTAATCCATCCACGGCACTGGGCCCGCTGTTGTACACATTGAACGTCTCTTTGTGAAGTAATGCTTTGGAGGTACTGTTGAGTTCTTTTTGGTCTTCTCTAGGTTCGCTGTAGTGATGACAAATTGAAAATGAAATTATTGTTCAATTATTGCCTTGAATATAAACAGTCATCTTTACATGAAAACCTAAGATCATCTGGCAAGAAAAAGGAAGCTTCAGTAGCATGATCACGTGACAGTAAAATGTATAGATTTACAACCATTTTAGGGAGAAGTTTACTATCATTATCAAGAGGATTTCCAGTTGTAAGGATACATTTATAATCATTATGAAGGCAAAATTACAATTATTATCAAAGGACATTCATATGATTGGGATAATCTTATGGGCTCCCTAACATTCCATTCAACCCCACTTGTTAAGTACTTTATAGCATGCTTCTATATTACAGGGATATAGAATGAAACTGATTTTAATTGGCTATTTATACCCCCATTGTACTAGCCTGGTATTTTTCCATATACCCTGTAATGGTACTAAGCATACATTCATTCCGAAAAAAGCTGTTGTTGTGTTACGTGTTTTATTTTAGAATATATATTAGCAAGAAACGGCTGTATTTCGACATATATTTATTTACATGATTTGTTCATTTTTGGGTTTCTCGATTATTCAATCATTTCCGAATACAATGTGATGATTTTTGTTGTCCTATCACAGGCGGCGATTACATGAATAGCGTTAAAACAAGGGTACCCTACGCCATTTCCTGATTCAAATCAGTAGCGTGTGTGCACACCCCTGATTTCATTCGCTGCTCTTACTCTCCTTAACATTGACCCCATGAAGGTGTTTTTCTTCTTTGAGGGATATTAATCCACTCCTGAATAAGGGCCTGCGTGAGTTTAATGACGCTATATGGGACATTGACGCGCTTCCTAACTTTCCTGTTCGCCTCGTCCCACAAATGCTCGATTGAGGACAAATACGGACTGTGTGGTGGCCAATCAAGAAATGGGATGTAATTTCAAGCCAGAAAGTGACGATAAACGCTAGCAACATGGGGTCTCGTGTTGTCCTGCTGTCACGTAAGGTTATGTTGATGGATAAGAGGAAGGACGTGTGTTCTCAAGACCTGATTCCGATATGCTACTGCTGTAAGATTGCCATGGATAACCGTGAGAGGTGTTTTTCTCGCCTTGAGATATCCCTGCCCATACCACAACATGCATTCCCCCGAATCTGTCCCCTTCCGTTACGCAAGCGACATAATATCGCTCACCACGGCGTCGATAGAAACATTGTCGTCCATTTCACCTGTTAAGAGTGAAGTGAGATTCGTCAGTGAACAACACGTGTCTCCAATGGACCAAACGAAACCAATTAAGCGCATGTGCAAGCAGCCACTGCACTCGACATTGGCGTCGCCTCTGTGTAAGTAGCGGATCAACATTGGGGCGCCATGGCCTTAAATGAAACTCCCACAACCGATTCCTAACCGTTCTTGGAGACATTGGCCGACCATGATTGCCGACAACTTGGCGTGTCGTCTCCGTTGCCGTCTGAAATAGGTTACGGAGGTACCTCTATCTTGACGTCGCGACGCAACGCGCGGGAGTGCGTTCCTGGAACGGTCACCCAATTTTCCTGTGGCTCTACAATCGCTTCGAAAAGAAATGTTGTGCAGCTGACCTGAGCTGTTGCAATGTTCGATTTGCAATGATTTACCAGCATATATGGTGGAAGAGTACCCCGGATGCACGCTTTCTTGAGAAAAAATGCACTGAAAGCATGCAGCGTTGAGTGGGGGTGATGGTCGCCTGAATTTTAACGAAAAACAATTTCTTACTGCACGGACGTAGCTCAGTGTCAAATATAATCAAATTTCGTCCATGTGTCTAAAAGTTATATCACAAAAACTGAATTTGCGTTTCTTTTTTCCGCTAATATATATAATATCTATCAGTGGTTTTCAACGCAATGATAAAACCATTTGTTTTCGGAATAAAACTGACTATACCCGTAAGACCTTCATGAATACATAAATGGATGGCTTTTTTAAATTCATCTTACTGAATCAAATAAATACATACCCACCCACCGTCACCACAGACCTCCTTTCTATACGAACTTGTGAAATATCGGATCTGTTCGTAATACTCTGACCCCTTGGAACATAACGAACTCCAATACGAATGTCCACAAAACCTCTTGCACCATCATATTGTGAATTTATTCTGAAATCGATACTGATATTGACAAGCTGGTGTTGGAAGAAGGGTCTTTCGGTTACATCACACAAAACAGTAGTTAGATTGCTGTCATTGCACGAAACTTGTTTTGTATCTTGAAAAATAACAAATCCTGAGAATTCTATTTCTGGATCTTTCGATATTTCAATGACGGTGTTGACTGCCGGGTCCCCGTGGTTTCTAACAATGATACCCATTCGAAAAGTTTCATACTCCCCACTGTCATCGTTAACAGGAGATGAAATACTCCCTGCAAAGTGTGGTTGACAATGCTCCATTCTTCCACAAGTTGTCTTGAAGGTCACCTAAATGATAAACCATGAAAGCGATTAACGAGTTTTAGCGAGCGAAGCGACGCGACGAGTTCGCTCCAATGATTACACATATAAGTCACGTGATATGCTCTTCATCAGCTGAAAAAAGATGAGTATTATCAATAATGCTTCTGGAAAAATGTAGCCGTCACTGCGGTATACTTCATTGACAATTCCGTAATTAAAACTAGTGGGTATTGTTTTTTTTACAAAAAATCCAGATGTCTCCCTTTCAAAGTTTGATTGTCTAATAACCGGGGCAACAATAATGAGTGCAAGCGTCTTAATGTCTGCTTTCTAAGGAATGGGTCAAGGTAAAAAAAAAAATGGTAAAGTACATCTGTCTTAAATCTGCCTTCCACGTTGTAAGTTTGAAAACCTAATGTCAAAGGGTTCTCAGGTTATGGTCTGGACTATACTTTGATGCAAAAGAGTGACCTTGACAATGTAAGTAGGTCAAGGTAAAAAATGTTGGTGATGTGCACCCCCCTCAATATTGCCTTTCCATATTGCAAGTTTGCAGCCTTGATGTCAAACAAATCTTAGTTATGAAATCATTAAGTTTTTTTTAAAACATGACATTGAATGAAGAAATGGGTCAAGGTCAAAAATGTTGGTACAGTACATCTTGTCTTAATGTCTGCTTTCTAAGTTGTAAGTTTGAAATGCTAATGTCAAAGGGTTCTCAGGTTATAGTCTTGACTATACTTTGATGTAAAAGAGTGACCTTGAATGAAGAAATGAGTCAAGGTCAAAGATTTTGGTACAGCATATTTTGTCTTAATATCTGCTTTCTAAGTTGTAAGTTTGAAATCCTAATGTCAAATAGTTCTCAGGTTATAGTCTTGATGTAAAAGAGTGACCTTGACACTGTAAGTGGATGAAGGTCAAACATGTTTGTGGTGTGCACCCCTCTTCCATATAACCTCTCCATATTCCAATTCTAAAGTTTTAATGTCAAACGTTTGTCAAGTCAGCTTTTGGCCTGGACTATATTTTGACATAAAAAAATGACCTTGACTTTATAAATGGGTCAAGGTTTAAAATTTTCGTGGAATTCCCCCTTTCCTCATTCCCCCTTCTCATATTCTAAGTTTGAAGTCTTAATGTCAAAGCGTTCTAAAGTTATGGTCAATTCATGTTTTTCTTAATTTGACCTTGAATGAGGAAAGGGGTCAAGGTCAAAAAATTTTGTGCACTCTTCCATATCATCTCTCCATATTTCAAGTTTGAAGTTTTAATGTCAAACGGTTGTCAAGTCAGCGTTTGGTCTGGACTATATTTTGACATAAACAATTGACCTTGACTTGATAAATGAGTCAAGGTAAAAAATTTTGGTGGAATTCCCCCTTTCCTCATTCCCCCTTCTCATATTCTAAGTTTGAAGTCTTAATGTCAAAGTCTTAATGTCTTAATGTTAAAGTTATGGTCTCTTTATGTTTTTTTTTAAATTTGACTTTGAATGAAGAAAGGGGTCAAGGTCAAAATTTTTGATGCAGTGCACCTTGTATCTATGTCTTCTTTCCACGTTCCAAGTTTGAAATCGTAATTCAAAGGGTTCTCAGCTATTGGTCTGGACTATATGTTGACGTAAAAGATTGACCTTGACTTTATAAGTGGGTCAAGGTCAAAAGTTTTGGGGGCGGACACCCCTCCTCCATACCATCTCCTTATGTTCCAAGTTTGAAGTCTTAAAGTCAAAGGGTTCTCTAGTTAGGGCCCGGACAAAATTTGGTTGAAGATGAAGAAAAATGACAAAAACAATATGTCTCCCCTTTGAAGGGGAGACATAATAATTAGATTGTTTAGAAAGTACCATAAACGTTTTAAATTCCAGACAAGCTTTCTCATAGCTTCAAACGTTTTGTTTTTGATTGGTTTGAGAGAAAAAGAAAAAACATTGCAGCTAATATGACGTCACAATGTAACTGTTTACATTCATCTAGTTATATTAAGAGGCGGATAAAATGTCTATAAGTCGTTTTGCAATATGTCAATGGGCTTCGTTCAACGGTCATACCGTACAACATATTACGGATAAGTTAAACTCACGAATGATATAAATATAATTATTAGTATATCGAGTCGATATTCTAGTTCATGTAAGTATATTGTTTTGATGCAAGGTGAAGATAATGAACAGTGATCAATCTCATAACTCCTACAAGCAATACAAAATAGATAGTTAGGCAAACACGGACCCCTGGACAACACCAGAGGTGGGATATACTTCTTTCTTTCGGAAATCATTATATTTAACTTCATGGTGCGCGTTCAATCTTATGTTAGAGCTAGCGGAATCTTGACTATCGTGTTTGATTACCTTAACTGATAACTGACCATGCTTACTCATTTCCTATAAGAAGACTATGAAATAGTTGTCTACTAGCCCAGCAAAACGTTCTGTTGGTGTGATCATTACAGAATATAATAGAATCTTATTCAATCTGATCTGTTAAAAGTAGGTAAAGACTGAAACACCAATAAAAGTAAAGATCACCATGAAATCGTCTGACATCTTTAACTCAAGGCTCTAAACACAAAAGGCTTTAACACAATAAGACCCCCCCCCAATCGATCCCGATAAGTAACACAGTTCTACATTTAGTACTACACCAGTTACATTTAGTACTACATGTTACATTTAGTACTACACCTGTTATGTCTAGTGCTACACCTGGTACATTTAGTACAACACCTGGTACTATCAAATTCCTATATAAAACATTTAAACGGCCCCATGGGTCATGGTTTGAAATCCTTGATTAGTGTTTATAAGGAAAGCAGTCACATAAGGTTAATTTGACTTTACCGGTACATTGTATTTGAGCAGATCTATAAATGATTCATCGTTTTGCCATTATTTTTTTTAACCATCGATCTCCCTTCAGACGAAGGACCCTTCATTTACCCTTTGCCCAGTGACGTTCTGTCACCAGTTCTGTGGTCAGCTTGGTTGAATTAAGTGAAGTGTTTCTGAGACGGAAGTCAAAAATTAAATGAACAAGTGAATATAACGAACAGTGATCAATCCCGTAAATCCTTTAAAAGATACAAATTTGAGAGAAGGGTAAACACAGAACCCGTGACACAGCAGAGGTGAGAGCATGTGCCCAAGAGGAGTAAGCATACCCTGATGACCGGGTTCACACCCACCTTGAACCCTATACCTTGTTCAGGTAAACAGAGTAATCCGTAGCCAAAATCAGTATGTAAATAACAGCCTAACACATTAGGCAGCACATAATTACGAATTTATATCCATAAGCTGTTCAATTTGTAGTAAGGGTAGTATCCTCGCTCTCTCTCTCTCTCTCTCTCTCTCTCTCTCTCTCTCTCTCTCTCTCTCTGTCTCTCTCTCTCTCTCACAGGTATGCAAAAACTGATTGAGCCCTCGTTGATTAGGAGCCGAATTCTTCGGGGGGTAATTCCAGTACCTAATCTTTAGAGTGCAGACTTGTGTCCAAAAGTGATGTTTTTCATATTCCAACGTTCCGCTTCAAAGTTTTCAGATATATGATAAGAAAACCTCAATCGGGCATTGTTTTCCAATTTTCAAACATTTTTCACTGTAAAAAACAATTTTGCACTAAATACAATTTAGAAGTCAAACCATTTAGTAATTTTTCCGGAACATTACGCGCGTTTTCTTAAAATAAGAAGAGATGGACGCCGACAGAGCGTATATGCTGACAGAAACTGGCTACAGTTTTATCATTACTGGTCAGTGTGGTGGCCTGTGGTGATGGTTTGAGACTGGCTACAGTTTTATCATTACTGGACAGTGCGGTGGCCTGTGGTGATAGTTTGAGACTGGCCACAGTTTTATCATTACTGGTCAGTGTGGTGACCTGTGGTGATAGTTTGTATTTGAAAGTTAGATCATGATAACTGTCATAGAATTTGTGAAATGCTGCCTTTAAACAAGACTGTTGAAACTCCTTTAACATCAATTCACTTATCAGTAACTTGCATCGAATCAAAATTGATCATACGCGAATCAAGATATCATGTATCAAATCAGACACCAAATACAGGTGTTGATGAAATATTGCTACATAAATATGGGACATTAAAGATGAAAAAGCTGAATTAAGACATCTCATTTGTAATCATTGATTGATTTTACATTGTTTATCATCCCGTTTGAGAATTTTTCACTCATATGGAGACGTCACCCTTTTCGATGAAGGCTGAAAAATGTAGGCCTATGCTTGGAGCAAGGAGGGATCTTTATTGTGCCACACCTACTGTGACATGGGACGTCGGTTTTTGCGGGATCGTCCGAAGGACTGCCCCATTAAGTTGTCTCTTCCGAAAAGCAAGGGGCACTGCGGACCTATTCAAACCCGGATCCCCACGGGATTGTAATAAAGTTCTGTTGTTAGTTTGCCTTTGAGTATGTGAAACGTTCATAGACCGACAACACACCATGTGGTTAAACTTCAATAAGAAACACTCATTTTTAAATCTTAAAAGCTCTCAGCTCAGGTAAACTAAAAACTGAATACGTACGTTGTTTTGATGGGAGGTCACAGATTCCTTTCTCAAAATAGGCAAGACCTCCAAATCCGACGATTTTCCACTGAGAGACAAATTGACCATAAATACTATAGGTTCGTTGATAGAGTTGAAAAAGGGTATGCCAGCCTCCTGTAAAATACATTTCAAATTGTCACTGAACAGAATATAAAACCTTTACAAGAAATTGTTGGATTTAAATCTAAATACAATAAAACACGGTTCCAGCGAACACGTTTAAAATCAATTCAGACGTATATTGAAGTGATTCAATTCACTGTAGTATTACATGCTATACACCTTATTGTGAACTTACTGAATATAACGAAACACATTTATAACGAATCAAAATTGTTCATCTCCAACACCACGCTATTTCACCACACAATGATAAGTCTCTATCTCTCTCACAAACAATGATACGTCTATATCTCTTTCATTTGTGTGTACCTCAACGTGTATTTCCAAATCCGTACATGAAGAACTGCTTTTGTTTACACGAAAATCTGTAACGTCAAGTCTGTTCTTATCCCCATCAATTAGTATACGTGGTTTCGTCATCATTGTGTCGCCCACGAGAGAAAAATTGATATCTGTTTAAAAATGATGTGAATGTCTGGTGTACAAGGGCACGAGATTTGGAAGAAAAACGAAAAAGGATTTGAACAACTTTGGCTTTATATATCTTTATTTTGATCTGTATATTAAGGTTTAGATACAGATAGCAACCACTCAGGAAATTCTTACCAATACGGAAAATTTCTATATATTCCTAAGTACAAGTATAAATCATATTATGGGGTCACCCAATACGTTTGGTTTACAACTTGAAAAGCTTTTATTAATCAAATATGTCATCACATGTAAACGTGTCGCTTCTTTTATTTTCGCCATTTTTGCAAATTTATAATTGTGTAGATTGACATCTACTTACCAATTTCAGTAAAAATAAAGATAAAGCAAATTCAGACAGTAAGGAAGTGTGTTTTTTTTTCTAATGGGTGATCTCTAGATTGAAGCTAGCAGCCACTAACCAGCAATCAACAAACCCGTAGATACTAGCCGCCACTAACCAGTAGTCAACAAGCCCGTAGATACTAGCCGCCACTAACCCTCAGTCAACAAACCCGTAGATACTAGCCGCCACTAACCCTCAGTCAACAAACCCGTAGATACTAGCCGCCACTAACCCTCAGTCAACAAACCCGTAGATACTAGCCGCCACTAACCCGCAGTCAACAAGCCCATAGATACTAGACGCCACTAACCCTCAGTCAACAAGCCTGTGGATACCAGCCGCCACTAACCCTCAGTCAACAAACCCGTAGATACTAGCCGCCACTAACCCTCAGTCAACAAGCCCGTAGATACTAGCCGCCACTAACCCTCAGTCAACAAGCCCGTAGATACTAGCCGCCACTAACCAGCAATCAACAAGCCTGTAGATACTAGACGCCACTAACCAGTAGTCAACAAGTCTGTAGATACTAGCCGCCACTAACCCTCAGTCAACAAACCCGTAGATACTAGACACCACTAACCCTCATTCAACAAACCCGTAGATTCTAGCCGCCACTAACCAGTAGTCAACAAGTCTGTAGATACTAGCCGCCACTAACCCTCAGTCAACAAACCCATAGATACCAGCCACCACTAATCCTCAGTCAACAAGCCTGTAGATACTAGCCGCCACTAACCCTCATTCAACAAGCCTGTAGATACCAGCCGCCACTAACCCTCAGTCAACAAACCCGTAGATACTAGCCGCCAGTAACCCTCAGTCAACAAACCCGTAGATACTAGACGCCACTAACCAGCAATCAACAAGCCTGTAGATACTAGCCGCCACTAACCAGTAGTCAACAAGTCTGTAGATACTAACCGCCACTAACCAGTAGTCAACAAGTCTGTAGATACTAGCCGCCACTAACCATTAGTCAACAAGTCTGTAGATACTAGCCGCCACTAACCCTCAGTCAACAAACCCGTAGATACTAGCCGCCACTAACCCTCAGTCAACAAACCCGTAGATACTAGCCGCCACTAACCAGTAGTCAACAAGCCTGTAGATACTAGCCGCCACTAATCAGTAGTCAACAAGCCTGTAGATACTAGACGCCACTAACCCTCAGTCAACAAACCCGTAGATACCAGCCGCCACTAACCCTCAGTCAACAAGCCTGTAGATACTAGCCGCCACTAACCCTCAGTCAACAAACCCGTAGATACTAGCCGCCACTAACCCTCAGTCAACAAGTCTGTAGATACTAGCCGCCACTTACACTCAGTCAACAAGCCCGTAGATACTAGCCGCCACTAACCCTCAGTCAACAAACCCGTAGATACTAGCCGCCAGTAAGGAAACCATCAGTATACTGACAATATCCAGAAGGAATACTCAGTATTCAACATTAGCAAATAATCGATCAACATCAATAATGAAATTGATCGGTTAATTAACAATTTGTTAATTTTTTCTAATTATTGAAGAACAGACGAAGAAAGTATATAGGGAAGGTAGTGGTGGCAGGTCGCCATGGGCATCATTTCTTGCCTTTAGCTTTGGGTTGTAGGGGCACTATACTTTTTAAGCCTCTATAATTATTAGATATGGAATGATCGTACATTGTATGACATAAAACTGATCAAGGGGTAGATAAACATGCAGACAAACCCACTAAGAGCACCGATACTCGTTTAGTGGACATAACAAAGATTAAGTTGCTACCAACCTTCATTTTGACCCTATGAGATGTACAATTAGGAACATTCAGATGTCGTCAATTACTGTAAATTCCTAATTATACGCGAGGATTTTATTATCGCGTCGTCATTCGCGAAAGATAATTCCTTGCTTTTAATTTTCTGTAAGAAGTCTTGATTAACAGACGACACGCGAATCCATGTTCACGCGATTTAACGTTTACGTGTCATTTCGCCATATTAAGTACCCACATAAAATAAGGAATCTACAGTGCTTCATAGGCTCCCTGAAACCTTTTGAGGGTTCTATATGATAGCCTGTATTGTTTTCTATCTTTTTATCATTTTTCTGTTATTAGATCACTTGGTTAGTAATGGAAAAGCGGCCTCATCCTCACTCAATGTTAGGGCGGTAAATAATAGTCGAAGGGGTCCCCTAACTTGCGTGGATACTCGTAATTGTTTAGTGGACTCTTCAAAGATTACATTATGACCATATTCAGTGTAAAATTAGGAACAATCAGGGGAGCAAATTTTCCTTACTGTCCCTTTTCTTGTCCTATAGGATCGTCTACATTTTATTTTGAAATATTTGTGTTAATTAGTTTAATTTCATTCGATCTCCCAAAATGATAAAAATCTGAAAAGTAGTTCCATCCTCGAGAGGCCCCAGGTGTTATACTTAAGAGTCCTAAAGTGATAACAGGAAATGGTAGCCAAAGGGGTTCTCTACCTTGCCTCGATATTTGTTTTGTGGACTCTTCAAAGATTACGTTGTTATTAACCTCCAACATGACCCTATGAAATGTATAATTACATGTAAAAAAAATTCAAGTGAATGACATTGCCCACATTTGTCAATTGGATCCTTTTTCGAGTTTTGTGGGTAGTCTGTATTGTTATTAATTTCTTGATCGGTATAGTTTTATTCGAGCACGCCACATTTGATAATTTCAGAGATCTGAAAGTGGACCCAACCTTGGGAGGCCCCAGGTGATACCCCTATAGCTCCAAACTGAAGGCGGGAAATGCTAGTCAGTCCTAGGGTCTCCTGCCTCCCCTCATACTCGTTTCGAAGACCCTTCAAAGATTAAGAAGCTAAAGTCCTCTATGTTTACAATTTCAGATGCAAAATTGTGGTTTGGAAATTAAACTATTCACGCGAGCTAGAATATTTAGTTAGTCATTAATAATCACAATTAACAATGTGTTAATTAATCAATTAATCTTGATCGATTATTTTCTCATTTTAAATATTCTGAGTACTTTTAGTACTTTGATTTTTTTCTACGGGCTAATTCTATGGGTTCAATTTGGTGATATTTGTTGCATACAGTACATGTATTAACATTTTCCAAAGAAGACACGTTTTTGAAATGAAAAACATACATGTACTTGACAAAACACCTCTTCCTGTTAGGTTAAAGCAAACTTGTATTTCCAGACACGGAAGATCATTCACTGCGGAACAGCCGAGTCCGGATGAATTTAATGGTATCGGGTTTTGTGTAAAGTGAATTGTTGGCTCAATAGATACAAGTGGTCGAGATCTTAAAACTACAGCCATTCCAGAACTGTAAGATCCAACAGCAAAATCTGTAAAATATATACGAAAATCATTAGAACATGGACAACATAATTTGAATGCAGAGCATCAAATCGGCCCCTAAAATTGTAATGCTTCTAAATTGTTTCCATGGAAACACGCCGATTGTGTTATGTCATCTTTTATTTAGAAATGTAGATAGAACAAACAATTTTAGATACTCTATTAAAACATAAATACTATCACTTGTGTGATTTTCAAAAATTATATTTGAGTGTAAGGAATATCATGTAAATACACTAATGCAATATGTAAGTTTAATGTGCATTATAGAATTATGAATTAAACACATTATTTGATGAAACAATGTATAATTGGCCGACCTTCCCTCAGAATGGAGTTCTATGTTGGATTCACTGATTGTAAAGAAACAAATTTTATAAGAAATATAAGGAATTATTAGAATGAATTAAAACCCTAACAACGATTTAATATTAATCTCAAAAATTCAGTTTTGACAGAACATTACAAAATATAATCCCCAAGAAAATTTCTGTCTTGCTTGTTTCATACCGATTGTTAAACAGTTCTTGGCAAACTAATTTTGATTAGGGATAATTCCGTTTACCTGATAAAAATATAGGACTCACGGCGGGTGTGACTGTTCAACAGGGGATGCTTACTCCTCCTAGGCACCTGAACCCACCTCTGGTATATCCAGGGGTCGGTGTTTGCCCAACTCTCTATTTTGTATTGCTTAAAGGAGTTATGAGATTGATCACCTTTCGTTACCTTCACCTTTCATTTGACAGTTATGACACAGGATTGTTTGTATAGCTTCAGACTCTCATCATATAAAATTAAATTATCAATAGTTCGTCAGTATAGATTTGATATCTAGTATTTAGAATATTGCTAATCTTCCTAAAGATCCCACCCCTGTATTCGTTGTCATCGATGTCTTCTTGCGACCGTGAGATGTAGAAACCAAAGCCCCGCAAGTCTACATGGATTGATCCTGCTAGGATTTTCTGCGAATATTGCCAGTTTTTCACACACGAAGTTGAACATCCGTTGAAGATGTAAACAGCACCCCTCATTTCATTCTCAAACGGAGCTCCAACAGCAAGGTCTAGTAATCGGAAAATAAAACCAGGTATACAAGCAAATTAGAGAAACAATATGAGGAAACGTTTTCTATATATATGTATATTCCTTTTTCAATGGTCTGATGTACAACTTCATACTTAGTTTGCATAGCTCATCATAACAACTTTTTTGCATGCATGAACTAAATTGCAGTCACTGTAACAGAGCGCTTTAGGAAGCTGTATTTTAAACAAACACATCGATTAGATAAAGGTTTCTATAGGAATAAGACTCGCCTGTCTTATTTGCATAGAACATAGATACCACGAAGAGGGTGGTAAAAGAGTAATGCAGAATTACGAAGGCGGTAAAATTAAGACGGTGGTAGAAGGAAGAGGATGGTAGAACTAAGAAGGTGATAGAATGAAAAGGATGGTAAAATTACGAGGGTGATAGAATGAAGAGAGTTGTGAAATTACGAGGGTGGTAGAATGATAAAATCTTGAGGGTGGTAGAACGAAGGGATGGTAAAATTACGAGGTTGGTAGAATGAAGGGATGGTAAAATTACGAGGGTGGTAGAACGAAGGGATGGTAAAATTACGAGGGTGGTAGAATAAAGGTGGAGCTGAATTAAGAGAAGGTAGAATGAAGAGATGTTATAATGAGGAAGCTACACACACTTTTACACGTAACAATGAGATTATCAAGTATCGAAAAAGTATTTTTTATTGAATGGCCCGCAAGTCTACATGTGAGAAGCATTTTGGAACATTACAAAAAAGGAGCACACAACTCTGCATTACACAACAGGATAAACATAAAAGGAGCACATAACTCTGTATTACACAACAGGATAAACATAAAAGGAGCACATAACTCTGTATTACACAACAGGACAAACATAAAAGGAGCACATAACTCTGTCTTACACAACAGGATAAACATAAAAGGAGCACATAACTCTGTATTACACAACAGGACAAACATAAAAGGAGCGCATAACTCTGCATTACACAACAGGATAAACATAAAAGGAGCACATAACTCTGCATTACACAACAGGACAAACATAAAAAGCAATAGCTAATGTACAAGCAGCATATAATAGTATGACTTCCATGATACAACTTCTTCAATAAATCAACCCCATTGCTAAAGCCCTTAGCACGCATGGTTTTCAAACGCTGTGAAATTTCCTTAAATTGATAAGATACAATATCACATTGATACTTATTTGATTTATTGAATAATGCTATACATTGATAATCATTACATTTATAGTAAAAGCCTTGACCTTCATTATTAGTACATTTATAACAAACGCCTTGACCTTCATAATTACATGTACTAGATTTATAGCAAACACCTTAACACTGATAATCACTACATTTATATAAACCCAATTGAAATTGAAAATCGCTGCATTTCTAAGAAACTACTTCACATTAATGAGAACTACATTTATAGAAAACTATCTGACATTGATAATCACTAAATATCTAGGAAACTACTTTACTTGTAATCATCACTATGTGCATAGAAAACTGCTTGAAATTAATGATCTCTATATTTATAGAAAAATATTTGACATTGTCTAGAAAAGTGCATGAAATTAATAATTACTATAAGTTTAGAAACTGCTTGACATTGTCTAGGAAACTGCTTGATATTAATGATCCATATATTTACAGAAAACTGCTTGGAATTAATAATCACTATATTTATAGAAAACTGCATGACATCGATAAGAACTATATCTATAGAAACTCATTTGGCATTCATAAGAACTATCATATTTAAAGGATTCTACTTGAGCTTGTTGAAATATTCTTGCGTGTAGATCCGACATACCTCTGTAATTGTCGTCATTAATGTCTCCGAGCGCAGCTAGAGCTGTTCCAAATCTGCTCAAGAATACATTATCCCCAGTGATAGGAATCCCATCGTCCCTGATTATCTTCGAGTCAAAAATAAATTATTCTTGATATTAGCATATTTTCCTAAATTGCGACAAAATTAATGTTAAGCATTGAGTTCCGGCGACTACCATGATAGGTGTATATATCATGTAGCTCTATGGTGCCGACGTTTGACCTCCAACTGAATGATATTGGTATGATATTGAGAGGCACTCATCAGATTGGACTAGTATGAGATCCCTATACCAATTCATTCCCTTGCGGTTCTTGAGAAGAGTTTTAAAAAAATATCTTATATATTCGAGTGAAAACTTTGATACAGGTATTTGGTAGTACATGAAAAGATCTGCATTAAATTCATGTATGAAAGGTGAAGATAACAAACAGTGATCAATGTCATAAGGAATATAAATTAAAGAGTTGGGCAAACACGGACCCCTGGATATACCAGAGATGCGATCAGGTGCCTAGGAGGAGTAAGCATCCCCTGTCGACCGGTCACACCCGCCGTGACATTGATCAGGTATACGGAGTAATCCGTCGTCAAAATCTAAGCTCCACAAATGGCCCAACAGTCGATATGAAACACGCGAGACAGCATTTGACCCAATGATAGGTTGTATTAGCAAACTAGATCGTTATAACGACCAAAGAATTTGCGAAATGCTGACTTTAAACGAAACTGTAGAAATCCCTGTAACATCAACTTGTTTGCCAGTAGCCTGTCTCGTTATAAAAACTGATAATACGCAGAACAAGCTCTTGCGCATCGTATCTTTTCACAAAATACATGACAATTCTCATACTGCCAATATTTGTTTAAACGAAGGAAATATTGTTAACATTTGGGCTTTCTATATTGGGTTCTCCCGAATTTACTGTATTTACTTAGAAATAATTTAATTCTTATTGTATCCTTGTTTCTGATTGGTCAAATTCCAATTGAGGAACGCAAGTTATTTTTGTATAACCTGGTTTGGTATGGGGACACACACCTTTGACAACCAGATGCCGGAACTATTTTTTTTTTCTCTCTCTAGATTTACATCGCAGCACTGTTTTCAGCCTTCTATGGAATAGAAAGTCAACGCGTACAATAAGATACTTCGGTTTGATACACATGTTGTTCTCTCGTTGTCAATATTAGCATCTACTTCATACTTGTACGCAAATCACTGTTGTAAAATATCTTTCTCTGTATGTATGGTCGAATAATAGATTAAAAAACAAAGAGATTATATTCAAATGAATGATTTGCCAAGTAAGCATTACCCTGTTCATTTTGAAAACATTTCTCACTCGGGAAAGGGGGGGGGGGGTTCATTGCTTGATATGTCTGTCTTTCAACAAAGCTAACAAAAATTCATACGTCAAATTTTATCACATGACGTCAGACACATTGACATGTGGATCGCGATTTGTCACTTGCTTACATATTTTCTTGTGTCGGATTTACTATTAGCGACAACGTTGCATACAAGGGTAAGTTTTCATGTAGTAGATGTTTTCACAGAGTTAAAAGCCGCAAATTATTGCATTTTCAGATATTTGAAAATTTATTTTGGGTAGGGCAAAACAATGCAATTTCCCGTATTTTCTCAATCTGTCCGAGATGAGCGACTTCAAAGTCGATCTCTATCTCTAAAGGGCAGCGAAATACGCATTGCATGCATAGTCTACACATATTTTCTATCATAACAAACTTCATCTTGGATACAATATTTCGATAAATAGGCTAAGCTCCGTAGAACTAAGATTAAAGATGGCGACCTTCACAGGCTTCGTCGTTGTTGCCAAGTGAATCATTGCGCGGCTCAGTTGACTTGTATTTTTCCGAGTTTATATACATTTTGATAAACGAAGGTTAGCATGTTTGTCTCTTGCATTGAATTATAAGGAATGACTTTAATTCTGGAGCAAATTATACGAGTATAACCTGGTTTGGGTCAGTTTACGCTTTTTTATAATCCGCTTCGCTTCGCGGATTATAAAGCGTAAACTGACCCAAACCAGGTTATACTCGTATAACTTGCCACAGAATTAAAGTCATTCCTTAATTATTTTACAGTTCCTAAAAGCATAACGCAGACATACCTCGTTGCTTCCAAGGAACACGTATACTCTCCCCACGTCGACCTCAATCGAGGATTGATCAGTCAAGTTTACATACTCCAAAGGAGCCCCGACAATAATATCATCCATACCATCAGCATTAACATCGGTAACACATAGAGACTGGGCAAATCCTCCGCCTGCCTGAAGTATATATAGAAATACCTCTCACATCAGCATTAACATCAGTAACACATAGAAGCTGGAACATGCCCCCTGTGTATATCACCATTAACAATAGTAACACATAGAAACTGGGCAGAACATCCCCCGGTCTGTATCAGCATTAACACCAGTAACACAAAGAAACTGGGCAAAATTTTCCCTGTTTATATCACCATTAACATTAATGACAAATAGAAACTGGGCAGAACACCCCCTGTTTATATCACCATTAACATTAATAACAAATAGAAACTGGGCAAAACATCCCCTGTCTATATCACCATTAACATTAGTAACACAGAGAAACTGTACTAAACATCTCCCTGTCTATATCACCATTAACATTAGTAACAAATAGAAACTGGGTAAAACAGCCCCTGTCTATATCACCATTAACATTAATAACAAATAGAAACTCGGCAGAACATCCCCTGTCTGTATCACAATTAACACCAGTAACACATAGAAACTGGACAGAACATCCTCTGCATATATCACCATTAGCATCAGTAACACAAAGAAACTGGGCAGACCATCCCCTGTCTGTATCACCATTAAAACCAATAACACAGAGAAACTGAGGTAAACATTTCCCTGTCTATATCACCATTAACATTAGTAACACAAACAAACTGGGCAGAACATCTCCTCTCTATATCACCATTATCATTAGTAACACAGAGAAACTGTACTAAACATCTCTGTCTATATCACCATTAACATTAGTAACACATAGAAACAGGGCAAAACATCCCCTGTCTATATCATCATTAACATCAGTAACACATAGAAACTGGGCAAAACATCCCCCTGTGTATATCATCATTAAAATCAGTAACAGAGAAACTGGGCAAAACATCCCCCTGCCTATATCACCATTAACATCAGTAACATTAGTAACACATAGAAACTGGCCAAAACATCCCCTGTCTATATCACCATTAACACCAGTAACACATAGAAACTGGGGGAAATCTTCCCTGTCTATATCACCATTAACATCAGTCACAAATAGAAACTGGACAAAGATCTCCCTGTCTATATCACCACTAACAACAGTAACACAGAGAAACTGGACAAAGATTTCCCTGTCTATATTACCATTAACATCAGTCACACATAGAAACTGGACAAAGATCTCCCTGTCTATATCACCATTAACAACAGTAACAAATAGAAACTCGGCAAAGATCTCCCTGTCTATACCACCACTAACAACAGTAACAGATAGAAACTCGGCAAAATCAATAATATACGGCCTCTTATACTAGTGTCAGTAGTACTAATGATGAACATAAAGCATTGTATACTAGTGTCAGTAGTACTAATGATGAACATAAAGCATTGTATACTAGTGTCCGTAGTACTAATGATGAACATAAAGCAATGTATACTAGTGTCCGTAGTACTAATGATGAACATAAAGCATTGTATACTAGTGTCAGTAGTACTAATGATGAACATAAAGCATTGTATACTAGTGTCAGTAGTACTAATGATGAACATAAAACATTGCATACTAGTGTCAGTAGTACTAATGATGAACATAAAGCATTGTATATTAGTGTCAGTAGTACTAATGATGAACATAAAGCATTGTATACTAGTGTCAGTAGTACTAATGATGAACATAAGGCATTGTATACTAGTGTCAGTAGTACTAATGTTGAATAGCAGGTATGGTCTCATATACTAGTGTCATCAGTACTAATGATAATATCAGGTCTTATCTTACCTGTAAACCAGGTATTTGCTTTTTGGATTGCAGCTGTGATTTTGTATTAAGAACAACCTCCACCTGTAAATGATACGATGATGCATTTATCGTCGTTTGATTGTGGAAGAATTACAATATCCTGTGCAAATATGAATTCATGAAACAAATCATTGCATGCATATGTACGTGCTAAATGATACGCAATTACCAGTCCTATGACGCCATTTTTGTTAGCGAAGCCAGGTTTTCCGACAACGTACATTTTCGTTCCCTCAGCATCTATTGTGTCTAATGAGTAACCTTTAAAAGAATATACTAGTACAGTATATGCTGGTATTTCTCAATATTACAGGACGGGGTATTTGGGATAAACTTTTAATTCGTCAAATGGAAATAAATTTAGATCACGTGATAACATGATAACATGGGAGAGAAATTTATTTCATCCTTTTCGAATAAAATATAATGTTCTACCAGAAATTCCAAAAGATTTGAGAACCAAGATGTAAGGGAATTTACGCTACAATGAAAACAGAGTATATGATACACATATAGATATATAAGGGTGTGTGGAGAGGTGATTCTATGTATTATTCTTCATGTCTTCCTATTTCTGACATTTTTTGTCTCTCATCTCCTCTCTTCCCCATTTTCTCTCCTTTTACTCCATCTCCGCCCCCTTGTCACTCTTCCCTCTGTCCATCTCACCCGTCCTCCATCTTTCGCTCTCTCCATCCCCGCCCCTTCTCCATCCTTCTTTCTCTCCATCTCCACCCCTTGTCAACCCTTTAATATCTCCATACCCGCCCCTCGTCAACCCTTTCATATCTCCATATCCACCCCTTCTCCACCCTTCTATCTTTTCATCTCGATCCCTCGTCAACCCTTTCATATCTCAATATCCACCCCTCCTCCACCCTTCCCTTTTTCCATCTCCGCCCCTGCTCCAACCTTTCCTCTGTCTATTCCCGTCCCTCCTCCACAATTCCCTCTCTCCATTTCCACCTTTCTCCACCCTTCAATATCTCCATCTCAGACCCTTTTCTACCCTTCCCACTCTTTATCTCCGCCTCTCGTCAACAATTCTATATCTCCATATCCGCCCCTACACCATCCTTCTATCTGTCCATATCCACCCCATCTCCACCCTTCCATCTTTCCATATCCATCCACCCACCACCTTTCCTTCTTTCCATCTCCGCCCCTTCTCCATCCTTTCCTCTGCCCATATTCGTCCGTCCTCCACCATTCCCTCTTTCCATTTCCGCCCCTCCTCGACCTTCCCTCTGTCCATCTCCGCCCCTCCTCCATCTTTTCATATATCCTTCTCCATCTCTCTCTACATCTCTCCTCTGCACATTCATCTCCCTCTCCATTCCTCTTATACCATATGCTCTTTTTACTCTCCATCTTTGTTCATCATTCACCATTTTCCTCCCTCCAGTCTTCCCCAGTCCCTCTTTCATTGCCCTTTCCCCTCCATTTCTTCTATCCCTTTTCCTTTCGCCCCTCTGCTTTCCCTTCTCCCTTCTTTTCTCCCTTCGTCTCCATTCCTCCTTTCATCCTCCATCACTACCTCTTTCATCCTTTCTTCTCTCCCGCTTCCTCTCTCTCTTCCACCTTTCCTCTCTCCTCCCCATCCCTCTTCCGTTCCTTCCTATTTTCGTTCTTCTCAATCTCTCCTTCGCAAATTAAGTGTTTGTTTTTAAATAAACGTAACATCAGTTTTGACCCTTATCCATAAGTTGAGAATTTACAGTTCTCTTAAAGTTTAAAACTCTTACCGAAATAGTACCCTCCTAGCAGACGAGAGCAGTCCCTGCCGCTGTACAGATAATTTGCGCTTGAACCGTTGAATATCGCCAATCCACCTGTGTAAAAGCATATATTCAAAGCTTATACATATAAATACCCAGTTTAACGCTAATGAAATAACTCAGTTCAAAGCTAATGAGGTAACTCAGTCCAAAGCTTATAAAATAACCCAATCAAAAGCTTAAACAATATAACTCATTTCAAAGCTTGGAAAATAACCCCTTTTAAAGCTTGGAAAATAACTCAGTCCAAGGCCTAAAAAATAACTCATTTTAAAGCTTGTAGAATAACTCATTTTAAAGCCTGTAAAATAACTCATTTTAAAGCTTGTAAAATAACCCAGTCCAAAGCTTGTAAAATAACCCTGTAACAAACTTATAAAATAACCCATTCAAAGGTTTAGAAGTCAATTCATTTCAGAACTTATAAATTGATTCATTTCAAAGCTTGTAAAATAACTAATTTCAAAGCTTGTAAAATAACTAATTTCGAAGCTCGTAAAATAACTAATTTCGAAGCTTGTAAAATAACTAATTCCAAAGCCTGTAAAATGACCCAATTCAAAGCTTGTAAATGAATTCGTTTGAAAGCTTATAAAATAATTCATTTCAAAGCTTACAAAACAAGAAATGTTTATAAAACATACCGGGGTATATGCCCCAATGGTGCAACATTGAAAAGCTTTACACACGTGCATCATTTAATTGACAGTAGTGTCATGCCAATTCAAGACATTGAACAGACATACATTGTACCTTCCTATGTCCATAGTAGATTGACCATATGACCTCAAATCAATAGGGGTAATCTAATTCTTATGCTGTACCAGTGTACCAAGTTTGGTATCAATTAAGCAAATGATTCTTAAAATATAGGAGACAATATATTACTAAGTCCAGTTTAACCCTTGACCTATGACAAAATGAACATAAATTTCATAAGGGTCATCTACTCCTTATGATGTACCAGTGTACCACGTTTGATGTCTATAAAACAAAGGCTTCTCAAGATATTAAATAGACAATGCTGTCCTATGTACGTACATATATTAGTACATATTGTGTATCACAAGTGTTCATCTCAAAAGCTTACAAAAGGTGATCGGTGGGGAAATAATATATTTTGGATAAATTTTGATTCTGTATAAAATAATGTCATTCTGGGGGGGGGGGGGGGGGGGGGGGGGGTATGTACATAAGATCTATACAAGCTTTCCACAATTCAGACACATATGCACATTATTGTGTAAGCATGGGAATTTAACTGGGATTCGAAATGACAGCCTACACATATAACATGGCTACGTCAACGAACGAAATCATTAAAAGCTGCGAGTTTTCGGATCGCATGGGGCTCTATTGAATATTTGAAGGTACTGTATGTTTGGACAGAAGTATAGTAGGAAAATATGTTAGGAATTTTGTGATATTAAATCTATGTGATGGCAATGCAAGAACATAACGATACAAGGTCTCAACCGTGCGCATTTTTATGTGCGCCGTAAATTGAAGGTTTTATAACGGGTGGATCTGCAGTACTCGGATCTGTCCTTGTATCTTTTTCAGAGAGCTACAGTTCTGCAGCTACACCAGTATAGAATTCCTCTTAAAGGGAAATGCAACCCTAACCACATTGTTGCTCTTATGATAAAGTATTACTGATATCGTAAATGACAGTCTTTAACAACAAAAATCCTTGCTAGACGATTAAATCAATATCAATTTATCATATATTTTGAATTACCCACCACTAAGAGAGAGTCCATTGAATTTTTTTTAAATTTTTTTTTATATAATTTTATCATTTATTAAAAAGTATACATACTATTTGGGATAAAATTCCTCGGATACTCCCTCTTAATTCTCACCAATGGTGCCAGGGGCCCATTGGATTGAATGTATTTTATTATATTATTATTTTATAATAGGCATAGGCCTATATATAATTTATATGAAAATACGTCCATTGAAGTTTAATTTATGACGTCACACCGTTGGTTCAGGTGTATTTCATCAGCAGCACTGTAAACATGTCAGTCACGAACAGTTAAGTTTGGAGCTGTATAGATTTGAGTCCGTTCTTTCGCAAGAGGGAATTTTAAAAAAAGAGACGTTCATTCGAGTTGCAGACCAGGCAGACGGTACACGTTTCTTCACACAAATTTCCGAGCATCAGCTTGTCATTATGCAAATGATGGATCCACAATTTACATAGTCTTTTCTTTTCAGATATTTGGATGGGTGAGGAATTTAAAATAAAATGAACCCCAAAACAAAGAAACAAAAACAAAAAACCAAAAAAAACAACAAAAAAACCCAACAACAATAACAAACACAGATCCCCATTAGTGCAATTAACAGCTTGACAGGAAGCATCAACCTATTCATTCGTAAAATCTACCATATCACATGCACACCTTAGAATCTAATCAAAACCAGAACTGTCGGTGTGACGTCAAAATTATTGATTTTTGTGGTCTTGAATTCAAAAGAGTTCTACACCATGGAAGCCTCTATAGATGGCGGGAATTTCAATTTTTAACGTTTTAGAATTAGTACTGAAGCTTAACTTGGCCGTATATCAACAGAATAGTATGACAATTCTTTAATCCTATCATGTATCATGTAAATTTATTTGGGGTTGCCTTCCCCTTTAAATGATAGCACACCCATCCAACTCCCGATTATTGAAAATAAGTTTAAAAGACGTGTATTAACAAGAATTAGCCAAAATAATTTGAGTTTAAATCAAGCAATAAGCGATTTATATGATTTTCAGCGTTAGAATAGAGGGGTATCTCCGAACTTCAGAAAAACTGCCTCCGTGAAACAAAATGAATTTAGTATGAAAATGTTCATCGAGTTTTCCACTAAAAAAAAAGTCACTTTGAAATTTTGTTTCACGAGGGCATTTTTTGTTTGTTTGTAAATTTCAAAAGATCGAAACGATTTCACTGATGTCATTTTAAACTTCACCTGTATGTTATTAATTTTCCATTGTTACTTAAGTTCTATTGGTTCATTGGATAAGGTCGTAGAATGTAAAGTGTAAAGGAGTCATCTTTTTTAACGACCGGGTTCGAATCCCTCACGGACACATGATTTTGTTTTCAATATTACGTTTTCCATCTAGATTTTTTTCTTAATTGAAACACACTTACAATGTGCCGAGTTTATAATAAAATTCCAACTTAGACACTGTTTAGTTTGTGAATGGCAGTTGCAACAACACGCCGAACACAGTTTATGATACCTGTTAAAGAGAATTGTTGGGTTTTAAAGCTTTGTAAGAAAAATGTCAAACAAGGTAAATAACTGTTAAACAGTTTGAATGAATAAGACAATATGTATACCATAAAGAAAATTACTATGGTAATCAATGTTTTCAGGTGCATGTACTTGAAAGGTGGAATTTTGTTGAACTTTATAAATGCGTATTAAACTTCCCATATTTTGTTTTTTCGTCAGAGTTATGTACAGATGGTTGTAGAAAATAATGCATACGAGTATAAGAGCTTTTAGACTGTAGTATTATATAATATCAAATATTTGATAAACTCGTAACCCTATACATTGTGTTTAATACTCAGAAAAATTAAAACAATTTAATTTTCACGATTTCAAAAATTATGTTTAGACTATGTACGGACACATAAAATATATTAGGCTTGCCCTTTGTACTGGGGAATCCCACAGGTATGTTAATGGCAAATACGCAATAAGAGTTTGAATAGGAATGAAGGTAAGTTCTACACCACTTGTGTTTAAATACCAGGCACAAAGCTTCGATTAGGGAATATTACCGCTTCTGTGCAACACCCTCTTTGTCCCGTTATCCAAGATGCGGATCAGAGTTATTCAAAAATTCAATTGTACCTGATTCCATAAAACATTGGAATATATTAAACGTAGATGCCAGAGAAGCCATTTCAATCAACTCATTCCGCAAAAATATAATAACAGAAATCACAAACCCGCCATAATACTTTTCTTTTGGAAAACGATTCATCAACATTATTCATACAAAACCAAGGCACAAATGTATTACTTCAGTATGATCTTTATAAGCGTGATTTTACAAATACTCCATTTTGTTCATGTGAACATAACAAAGATGTATATCATTTCCTTCTTGTAAAAATTACTCTAAAGCTAGAAAAACAAATTAAATCGCCATTTTATGTTTGACTTGATCAATATTGATACAAATCTATTATTGTGTAATCCCGTGGGGATTCGGGTTAGAATAGGTCCTCAAGTACCCCCTTCCTTGTCGTACGAGGCGACTAAATGGGGCGGCCCTTTGGATGATACCGCAAAAACCGAGGTTCCGTGTCACAGCAGGTGTGCCACGATAAAGATCCCTCCCTGCTCAATGGCCATAATCGCTGTGCATAGGCCTAAATTTTGCAGCCCTTCACCGGCAGTGGTGACGTTTCCACATGAGTGAAATATTCTCGAGAGGGACGTTAAACAATATACAATCAATCAATCAATCTATTATTGTGCGGTGATGTTAATTTGTCTTTGCAGACTAATACAAGTATTTTTTTTCAGCCGTTCACAAATTTATAGAAGAAACTGGTAGGTTCGTCTAATTATTGTACATTTACCTGTTAATTATTATCTCGATATATTGTTATACTTTTAGGACTGGTACATTATATGTAAGTTGTTAGAACTTGTCTCTTGGTCCCAATCCTTTTGATTTGATCAATAAAATATGGTCGAAACGAATCAAATTTTCAGTAAGATGTGAAATCCCGGAAACAGTTACAATGTATGGAGATCTGTCTATGAATAATTACCATCATTCCCACAAGCGTTTGGTCCTCCAAGAATTATGCTTGAATCTTCGCTCTACAATAGAATATAATGAATGTAGGGGTTCATGAACAAAACTGTTCACCTGGGTCGCCTTGAACATGAAGAAGCATCACTAGTCTACCTGTTTCACGATTCAGATAAATTGCTATATAAGTGTTGCTAATGTAAACAGTTTGAGATTCCTGCAGGAAATCAACACGGGGTCAGAGGTCCTAACACAAGCACTTACTACTACCGTGGTATAAGGAGGGGTGACCCATGTATGAAACAAGTGCTTGTGGTTCCTAACGTTTTTAACCTACAGCTATTTGAATAATATTGACTAAAATGACATTAGCTTAAATGATATTGACCGGTATGATATTGACTTAGATTAAATCGACTTGAGATGTTGCACCTGACCACAACCTTAGCCACGAGCGTCACCAAACAAAGGGAATCGGCACTAAGTCTATATCTGCCTTCCAGGATTTCGTTCAGAAAATGTGAAGATTTGTTGTACTTGAGATCTTCCTCATGTATCAAGGACTACATGCACAACACACTTAATGAGGTTTCAAGGACTACGACACAGTTAATGACGCATCAAGGACTACGACACAGTTAATGACGCATCAAGGACTACAACACAGTTAATGACGCATCAAGGATTACGACACAGTTAATGACGCATCAAGGACTACGACACAGTTAATGAGCATGAAAGACTACATGTACAACACAGTTAATGACGCATCAAGGATTACGACACAGTTAATGACGTGGACGACAAGTGTCGCACAAACTTTGATAATGAAAGATTGATGAACTGAACAGCTATACAGGTAAAATATTGAATCATATCGTTTTTCAAATAATACTTAAATATTCCTACTTGTGGATATAATCTATACACCGGTATATTTCCTTTTTTATATTTACTTTGTTGGCTCTAAAGAGGATTACCGTGGAAACATCAGACATTTTGGTTTATTGAATATCTGAGATCGGCATTTAAAAATATTAATATAGTATTGTGTTGTCTAAGAATGTAAAATAAAATCATAATGATATTGCCTCTACTTATTTCAGCGTGGCCAAAACTTTAGAGCAGACGTAGAATATGACAAATCTTTACCTCAGCTGTTACGGAAAAGCCATACATCCCCTGTGTGTTATGTGTCTTGTAATCATTAATGCGGCCCCTGATGTAAACATTTTTGTCAGATGGTTGCCGAGACATATTTCTAAAAAAGACTTCGCATCCTCCTGTCGTTATGTCACTATCCAAGGTATGTCCTCTGAGCGGAGAGCACGCCTGTAAAGAATAAATTACTCCAGGTATGCCCTCTGAGCGGAGAGCACGCCTGTAAAGAATAAATTATCCAAGGTATGCTCTCTGAGCGGAGACCACGCCTGTAAAGAATAAATTATCCAAGGTATGTCCTCTGAGCGGAGAGCACGCCTGTAAAGAATAAATTAGTGAAGGTATGCCCTCTGAGCGGAGACCACGCCTGTAAAGAATAAATTATCCAAGGTATGCCCTCTGAGCGGAGACCACGCCTGTAAAGAATAAATTATCCAAGGTATGTTCTCTGAGCGGAGACCACGCCTGTAAAGAATAAATTATCCAAGGTATGTCCTCTGAGCGGAGACCACGCCTGTAAAGAATAAAGTAGTCAAGGTATGCCCCCTGAGCAGAGAGCACACCTGTAAAGAATAAATTATCCAAGGTATACCCTCTGAGCGGAGAGCACGCCTGTAAAGAATAAATTATCCAAGGTATACCCTCGGAGCGGAGAGCACGCCTGTAAAGAATAAATTTGAAAACTCTCTCAAATCACAGTGCATTCCACAAAAGATCAGGATAGTTCACGCTTCTAAGTCGATTATGAGTGACGATTTTCTGGAACACAAGGTAACATTATTACGCCATACTGATACTACAACTTTATTTTATAATCCATAGTGGGTTTTGTGTAGTAGGTGAGGTCTAAATCATGTCACTTCTCTGGGCGTTCAAGTGTTTGAAGTTATAATGATCACTCGTTGTTAAATGAACAATTTCGTGTATTCAAGGAATGCCTAGTAACTAAATACCCTGTTAAATTATCTACTTTAGTTTTTTTCTTTTTCATCAGGGTTCCTTCCCAACATTTAGTCAGAAAGAATTATTTAAAAAGGACAATCATCATGAGTGTAACAATTATAGATGTATTACACTATTAAGTTGTTTCTCAAAATATTTACTGCTATACTGAATGATAAATTAAAGTATTTGGTCAAAAAAGAATGATTTGATTTCTGA